>NW_027478560.1:702500-735000 GCF_051014685.1 Ptiloglossa arizonensis
CTCGCGAATGCGGCTCGCGGCCTCCTTCTGCGAGATTACCTCCTCGCAGAAGGAGGCCACGGCCCGCCACTTCGTCTCGCTGCCGAGCATGGCCTGTACCACGCCCGGCAGCGATAGGTCCGCCCCAATCACGGCCGTGAGGACACGGCGCTCCACCCCCCAGGCCGGACACACCTCGAGGGTGTGTTGCGCCGTGTCCTCGTCCGCTGGACAGTGCCAGCAGCGCGCCGCCTCTTCCACACCGATCCGGCACAGGTACTGACCGAAGCATCCGTGCCCGGACAGCACCTGCACCAACCGGTAGGTGAGTGAGCCGAAGCGCCTACCCAGCCACTCAAACAGGACCGGCCGGATAGCCCGGACAGTCCTCTGGCCGAACAACGGCTCGGCCAGCCGCTGCTGCCAAAGCTGCAGCATGGACTCCCGGGCCTGGCGCCTCAGGGCCTCCACCTCGCATCCCGCCAGGACCACCCCATCCTCGCGGGCGCGCATGCGGCCCTCGTAGAAAGCCGCATGCGCGCCCGCGATCAAGTCCGCCGGGGGTAGCCCTGACAGGACGCTCGCCGCCTCATACGAAACGGTCCGGTACCCCCGGGCGATCCGCAGTGCAAGCCGCCTTTGAACCCGGCGCAGCAATACCTTGCTGCGCCGGGAGGCGGCCAGGTCGCCCGCCCAAACGGGGGCCCCGTATAGGGCCACCGAGTGGACCATTCCCGCGTAGAGGCGGCGAACCCGGTCACTCGGGCCCCGCAGGTTGGGGAGGATACGGCCCAAAGCGCCAACTATCCCCTCCAACCGCGGGGCCAGGGCCCGGAAATGGCCCTCGAAGCGCCAGTGGCTGTCGAGGTGAAGTCCCAGATATTTCATCTGAGACCTCACCTCGACGTCTGTCTCACCCACCCGGATCAGGGGGGGAGGCGGCTCTCCCCGACGCCGCTGGCACTTTGAAATTTAAAGATACAAAGCAACACGCCGCTGGCACTTTGAAATTTAAAGATACAAAGCAACACGCCGCTGGCACTTTGAAAATTAAAGATACAAAGCAACACGCAGCTGGCACTTCGAAAATCAACGATAGAAAGCAACACGCCGCTGGGACTTTGAAACTTTCGGCACGTATCGAACAGTTCTTCTCTATTATCTCGAGAACGGACACGACGACCGTACACTTTGAGCACACAGCAGCGTGTTTTAGCATGCCAGCTACACGGTGGTGTGCCTAACGTGTGGATAGCTCGAAATTTTCGTTCCGGACCGATGTGACCGGGAAGCATCACGCCGCTGGGACTTTGAAACTTTCGGCACGTATCGAACAGTTCTTCTCTATTATCTCGAGAACGGACACGACGACCGTACACTTTGAGCACACAGCAGCGTGTTTTAGCATGCCAGCTACACGGTGGTGTGCCTAACGTGTGGATAGCTCGAAATTTTCGTTCCGGACCGATGTGACCGGGAAGCAACACGCCGCTGGGACTTTGAAACTTTCGGCACGTATCGAACAGTTCTTCTCTATTATCTCGAGAACGGACACGACGACCGTACACTTTCAGCACACAGCAGCGTGTTTTAGCATGCCAGCTACACGGTGGTGTGCCTAACGTGTGGATAGCTCGAAATTTTCGTTCCGGACCGATGTGACCGGGAAGCATCACGCCGCTGGGACTTTGAAACTTTCGGCACGTATCGAACAGTTCTTCTCTATTATCTCGAGAACGGACACGACGACCGTACACTTTGAGCACACAGCAGCGTGTTTTAGCATGCCAGCTACACGGTGGTGTGCCTAACGTGTGGATAGCTCGAAATTTTCGTTCCGGACCGATGTGACCGGGAAGCAACACGCCGCTGGGACTTTGAAACTTTCGGCACGTATCGAACAGTTCTTCTCTATTATCTCGAGAACGGACACGACGACCGTACACTTTGAGCACACAGCAGCGTGTTTTAGCATGCCAGCTACACGGTGGTGTGCCTAACGTGTGGATAGCTCGAAATTTTCGTTCCGGACCGATGTGACCGGGAAGCATCACGCCGCTGGGACTTTGAAACTTTCGGCACGTATCGAACAGTTCTTCTCTATTATCTCGAGAACGGACACGACGACCGTACACTTTGAGCACACAGCAGCGTGTTTTAGCATGCCAGCTACACGGTGGTGTGCCTAACGTGTGGATAGCTCGAAATTTTCGTTCCGGACCGATGTGACCGGGAAGCATCACGCCGCTGGGACTTTGAAACTTTCGGCACGTATCGAACAGTTCTTCTCTATTATCTCGAGAACGGACACGACGACCGTACACTTTGAGCACACAGCAGCGTGTTTTAGCATGCCAGCTACACGGTGGTGTGCCTAACGTGTGGATAGCTCGAAATTTTCGTTCCGGACCGATGTGACCGGGAAGCAACACGCCGCTGGGACTTTGAAACTTTCGGCACGTATCGAACAGTTCTTCTCTATTATCTCGAGAACGGACACGACGACCGTACACTTTGAGCACACAGCAGCGTGTTTTAGCATGCCAGCTACACGGTGGTGTGCCTAACGTGTGGATAGCTCGAAATTTTCGTTCCGGACCGATGTGACCGGGAAGCATCACGCCGCTGGGACTTTGAAACTTTCGGCACGTATCGAACAGTTCTTCTCTATTATCTCGAGAACGGACACGACGACCGTACACTTTGAGCACACAGCAGCGTGTTTTAGCATGCCAGCTACACGGTGGTGTGCCTAACGTGTGGATAGCTCGAAATTTTCGTTCCGGACCGATGTGACCGGGAAGCATCACGCCGCTGGGACTTTGAAACTTTCGGCACGTATCGAACAGTTCTTCTCTATTATCTCGAGAACGGACACGACGACCGTACACTTTGAGCACACAGCAGCGTGTTTTAGCATGCCAGCTACACGGTGGTGTGCCTAACGTGTGGATAGCTCGAAATTTTCGTTCCGGACCGATGTGACCGGGAAGCATCACGCCGCTGGGACTTTGAAACTTTCGGCACGTATCGAACAGTTCTTCTCTATTATCTCGAGAACGGACACGACGACCGTACACTTTGAGCACACAGCAGCGTGTTTTAGCATGCCAGCTACACGGTGGTGTGCCTAACGTGTGGATAGCTCGAAATTTTCGTTCCGGACCGATGTGACCGGGAAGCATCACGCCGCTGGGACTTTGAAACTTTCGGCACGTATCGAACAGTTCTTCTCTATTATCTCGAGAACGGACACGACGACCGTACACTTTGAGCACACAGCAGCGTGTTTTAGCATGCCAGCTACACGGTGGTGTGCCTAACGTGTGGATAGCTCGAAATTTTCGTTCCGGACCGTTGTGACCGGGAAGCATCACGCCGCTGGGACTTTGAAACTTTCGGCACGTATCGAACTGTTCTTCTCTATTATCTCGAGAACGGACACGACGACCGTACACTTTGAGCACACAGCAGCGTGTTTTAGCATGCCAGCTACACGGTGGTGTGCCTAACGTGTGGATAGCTCGAAATATTCGTTCCGGACCGATGTGACCGGGAAGCAACACGCCGCTGGGACTTTGAAACTTTCGGCACGTATCGAACAGTTCTTCTCTATTATCTCGAGAACGGACACGACGACCGTACACTTTGAGCACACAGCAGCGTGTTTTAGCATGCCAGCTACACGGTGGTGTGCCTAACGTGTGGATAGCTCGAAATTTTCGTTCCGGACCGATGTGACCGGGAAGCAACACGCCGCTGGGACTTTCAAACTTTCGGCACGTATCGAACAGTTCTTCTCTATTATCTCGAGAACGGACACGACGACCGTACACTTTGAGCACACAGCAGCGTGTTTTAGCATGCCAGCTACACGGTGGTGTGCCTAACGTGTGGATAGCTCGAAATTTTCGTTCCGGACCGATGTGACCGGGAAGCATCACGCCGCTGGGACTTTGAAACTTTCGGCACGTATCGAACAGTTCTTCTCTATTATCTCGAGAACGGACACGACGACCGTACACTTTGAGCAGACAGCAGCGTGTTTTAGCATGCCAGCTACACGGTGGTGTGCCTAACGTGTGGATAGCTCGAAATTTTCGTTCCGGACCGATGTGACCGGGAAGCATCACGCCGCTGGGACTTTGAAACTTTCGGCACGTATCGAACAGTTCTTCTCTATTATCTCGAGAACGGACACGACGACCGTACACTTTGAGCACACAGCAGCGTGTTTTAGCATGCCAGCTACACGGTGGTGTGCCTAACGTGTGGATAGCTCGAAATTTTCGTTCCGGACCGATGTGACCGGGAAGCAACACGCCGCTGGGAAGCAACGCCGGGAACGCGCCGCTTCTCCTCGGCGCTCTGGCGCCCGACGTCGGAGCAGGGCCACACTGCTCCGACGTCCCACTCCCGGGGGCCGCCCGAGGGCGGCCGCGAGTCCCACACTCGCGACCGCCCACGGCCCCCATAGCCGCGCCGGAGGCACGGCCCTGGGACCGTGCCGTCGGCGCGGCCGCACCCCGGCTCGTACGCTCCCGAGGGCGGCTCTGGCCTCTCCGCCCTCGAGAGCGTCGCCGTCCCTTACTCTACCCACCCTTTAGACGACGGGCGGTGGCACGAGCCTCAAGGGCTACGCACCACCGCCCGCCGCTCTCAGGGTGGCCTCCCCGGCCCTTCCGGAGGCCCACCCGCCCCCGGCCTCGGACGGGGCCTCGCTCGCGGTCGCCCGCTCTCGCGAATGCGGCTCGCGGCCTCCTTCTGCGAGATTACCTCCTCGCAGAAGGAGACCACGGCCCGCCACTTCGTCTCGCTGCCGAGCATGGCCTGTACCACGCCCGGCAGCGATAGGTCCGCCCCAATCACAGCCGTGAGGACACGGCGCTCCACCCCCCAGGCCGGACACACCTCGAGGGTGTGTTGCGCCGTGTCCTCGTCCGCTGGACAGTGCCAGCAGCGCGCCGCCTCTTCCACACCGATCCGGCACAGGTACTGTCCGAAGCATCCGTGCCCGGACAGCACCTGCACCAACCGGTAGGTGAGTGAGCCGAAGCGCCTACCCAGCCACTCAAACAGGACCGGCCGGATAGCCCGGACAGTCCTCTGGCCGAACAACGGCTCGGCCAGCCGCTGCTGCCAAAGCTGCAGCATGGACTCCCGGGCCTGGCGCCTGAGGGCCTCCACGTCGCATCCCGCCAGGACCACCCCATCCTCGCGGGCGCGCATGCGGCCCTCGTAGAAAGCCGCATGCGCGCCCGCGATCAAGTCCGCCGGGGGTAGCCCTGACAGGACGCTCGCCGCCTCATACGAAACGGTCCGGTACCCCCGGGCGATCCGCAATGCAAGCCGCCTTTGAACCCGGCGCAGCAATACCTTGCTGCGCCGGGAGGCGGCCAGGTCGCCCGCCCAAACGGGGGCCCCGTATAGGGCCACCGAGTGGACCATTCCCGCGTAGAGGCGGCGAACCCGGTCACTCGGGCCCCGCAGGTTGGGGAGGATACGGCCCAAAGCGCCAACTATCCTCTCCAACCGCGGGGCCAGGGCCCGGAAATGACCCTCGAAGCGCCAGTGGCTGTCGAGGTGAAGTCCCAGATATTTCATCTGAGACCTCACCTCGACGTCAGTCTCACCCACCCGGATCAGGGGGGGAGGCGGCTCTCCCCGGGGTCTATACATCCCGAGTACCTCGGTTTTGTGGAGAGCCACCTCCAAACCGATCCCCCTGATCCGGGAGACGACGCGCCGGGCACCGTCCTCGGCGGCCCGAACAGCCCCCCTCCAGTCCCCCCCGACGGCCAACAACAAGGTGTCGTCCGCGTAGCACGTCAGACTGACGCCGTCGGGGAGGTCTTCGGCCCGCAGGACGGTGTCATACCCGAGGTTCCACAGCAGGGGTCCTAACACCGACCCCTGCGGAACCCCGGAGTACACCGCTCTCCTCTCCGTCCCGCACCGGCCCGGATACTCGATCCACCTGTCGCGGAGGTAGTCCTCGACGACTGCCCTAAGGTAGGCGGGGACTCGATGTTCCTCAAGCCCCCGCCTAATCGCCTCCCAGGGTAGGGTGTTAAACGCATTGGCGATGTCCAAGGACACCGCCAATGCCACCCCACCCCGGGAGACCGCCGAGGCCGAGAGGGACCGGACGCGTCGAATCGCGTCGATCGTCGACCGGCCCTCCCGGAACCCGAACAGGCACTCCGCCAGCCCGGGCCCACCCCGCGACAGGTGCCCGACGATGCGGGCCGCCACGACTCTTTCCAGGAGCTTGCCCACATCGTCGAGCAGGCAAATCGGCCGGTACGCGGACGGAGAGTCCGCGGGCCTACCCTCTTTCCGGAGGAGGACCATTCGGGCCACCTTCCATGCGGAGGGGAATCGCCCGGCCTCCAGGCAGCGGTCGAATAGCTCCCGGAGGCCGTCACCCAGGACGTCCGCGGCCAAGACCAAGACTCGGCCGGGCACTCCCGAAGGACCCGGGGCAGTATCCTTCGCCCCGAGTCTTCGGATGGCCGCGGCTAGCTCCCCAGCCGAGACCCCCAGCTCCGCGGACCAGGTAGTCGGGTCCGCAGAGGGACGTGGCCCGCTCTCCCCCACGATCGGGAAGAGCGTGTCGACCACGTCCCTCAAGAGCTGGGGGTCGAGACCCTCGGTGATCGGGGGCGCCCATGGCCGGAGTTTATTCAGAACTATCCGGTATGGGCGCCCCCATGGATCCCGCTCGAGGGTCACGCCGCTGGGACTTTGAAACTTTCGGCACGTATCGAACAGTTCTTCTCTATTATCTCGAGAACGGACACGACGACCGTACACTTTGAGCACACAGCAGCGTGTTTTAGCATGCCAGCTACACGGTGGTGTGCCTAACGTGTGGATAGCTCGAAATTTTCGTTCCGGACCGATGTGACCGGGAAGCAACACGCCGCTGGGACTTTGAAACTTTCGGCACGTATCGAACAGTTCTTCTCTATTATCTCGAGAACGGACACGACGACCGTACACTTTGAGCACACAGCAGCGTGTTTTAGCATGCCAGCTACACGGTGGTGTGCCTAACGTGTGGATAGCTCGAAATTTTCGTTCCGGACCGATGTGACCGGGAAGCATCACGCCGCTGGAACTTTGAAACTTTCGGCACGTATCGAACAGTTCTTCTCTATTATCTCGAGAACGGACACGACGACCGTACACTTTGAGCACACAGCAGCGTGTTTTAGCATGCCAGCTACACGGTGGTGTGCCTAACGTGTGGATAGCTCGAAATTTTCGTTCCGGACCGATGTGACCGGGAAGCATCACGCCGCTGGGACTTTGAAACTTTCGGCACGTATCGAACAGTTCTTCTCTATTATCTCGAGAACGGACACGACGACCGTACACTTTGAGCACACAGCAGCGTGTTTTAGCATGCCAGCTACACGGTGGTGTGCCTAACGTGTGGATAGCTCGAAATTTTCGTTCCGGACCGATGTGACCGGGAAGCATCACGCCGCTGGGACTTTGAAACTTTCGGCACGTATCGAACAGTTCTTCTCTATTATCTCGAGAACGGACACGACGACCGTACACTTTGAGCACACAGCAGCGTGTTTTAGCATGCCAGCTACACGGTGGTGTGCCTAACGTGTGGATAGCTCGAGATTTTCGTTCCGGACCGATGTGACCGGGAAGCATCACGCCGCTGGGACTTTGAAACTTTCGGCACGTATCGAACAGTTCTTCTCTATTATCCCGAGAACGGACACGACGACCGTACACTTTGAGCACACAGCAGCGTGTTTTAGCATGCCAGCTACACGGTGGTGTGCCTAACGTGTGGATAGCTCGAAATTTTCGTTCCGGACCGATGTGACCGGGAAGCAACACGCCGCTGGGACTTTGAAACTTTCGGCACGTATCGAACAGTTCTTCTCTATTATCTCGAGAACGGACACGACGACCGTACACTTTGAGCACACAGCAGCGTGTTTTAGCATGCCAGCTACACGGTGGTGTGCCTAACGTGTGGATAGCTCGAAATTTTCGTTTCGGACCGATGTGACCGGGAAGCATCACGCCGCTGGGACTTTGAAACTTTCGGCACGTATCGAACAGTTCTTCTCTATTATCTCGAGAACGGACACGACGACCGTACACTTTGAGCACACAGCAGCGTGTTTTAGCATGCCAGCTACACGGTGGTGTGCCTAACGTGTGGATAGCTCGAGATTTTCGTTCCGGACCGATGTGACCGGGAAGCATCACGCCGCTGGGACTTTGAAACTTTCGGCACGTATCGAACAGTTCTTCTCTATTATCTCGAGAACGGACACGACGACCGTACACTTTGAGCACACAGCAGCGTGTTTTAGCATGCCAGCTACACGGTGGTGTGCCTAACGTGTGGATAGCTCGAAATTTTCGTTCCGGACCGATGTGACCGGGAAGCAACACGCCGCTGGGACTTTGAAACTTTCGGCACGTATCGAACAGTTCTTCTCTATTATCTCGAGAACGGACACGACGACCGTACACTTTGAGCACACAGCAGCGTGTTTTAGCATGCCAGCTACACGGTGGTGTGCCTAACGTGTGGATAGCTCGAAATTTTCGTTCCGGACCGATGTGACCGGGAAGCATCACGCCGCTGGGACTTTGAAACTTTCGGCACGTATCGAACAGTTCTTCTCTATTATCTCGAGAACGGACACGACGACCGTACACTTTGAGCACACAGCAGCGTGTTTTAGCATGCCAGCTACACGGTGGTGTGCCTAACGTGTGGATAGCTCGAAATTTTCGTTCCGGACCGATGTGACCGGGAAGCATCACGCCGCTGGGACTTTGAAACTTTCGGCACGTATCGAACAGTTCTTCTCTATTATCTCGAGAACGGACACGACGACCGTACACTTTGAGCACACAGCAGCGTGTTTTAGCATGCCAGCTACACGGTGGTGTGCCTAACGTGTGGATAGCTCGAAATTTTCGTTCCGGACCGATGTGACCGGGAAGCAACACGCCGCTGGGACTTTGAAACTTTCGGCACGTATCGAACAGTTCTTCTCTATTATCTCGAGAACGGACACGACGACCGTACACTTTGAGCACACAGCAGCGTGTTTTAGCATGCCAGCTACACGGTGGTGTGCCTAACGTGTGGATAGCTCGAAATTTTCGTTCCGGACCGATGTGACCGGGAAGCATCACGCCGCTGGGACTTTGAAACTTTCGGCACGTATCGAACAGTTCTTCTCTATTATCTCGAGAACGGACACGACGACCGTACACTTTGAGCACACAGCAGCGTGTTTTAGCATGCCAGCTACACGGTGGTGTGCCTAACGTGTGGATAGCTCGAAATTTTCGTTCCGGACCGATGTGACCGGGAAGCAACACGCCGCTGGGACTTTGAAACTTTCGGCACGTATCGAACAGTTCTTCTCTATTATCTCGAGAACGGACACGACGACCGTACACTTTGAGCACACAGCAGCGTGTTTTAGCATGCCAGCTACACGGTGGTGTGCCTAACGTGTGGATAGCTCGAAATATTCGTTCCGGACCGATGTGACCGGGAAGCAACACGCCGCTGGGACTTTGAAACTTTCGGCACGTATCGAACAGTTCTTCTCTATTATCTCGAGAACGGACACGACGACCGTACACTTTGAGCACACAGCAGCGTGTTTTAGCATGCCAGCTACACGGTGGTGTGCCTAACGTGTGGATAGCTCGAAATTTTCGTTCCGGACCGATGTGACCGGGAAGCATCACGCCGCTGGGACTTTGAAACTTTCGGCACGTATCGAACAGTTCTTCTCTATTATCTCGAGAACGGACACGACGACCGTACACTTTGAGCACACAGCAGCGTGTTTTAGCATGCCAGCTACACGGTGGTGTGCCTAACGTGTGGATAGCTCGAAATTTTCGTTCCGGACCGATGTGACCGGGAAGCATCACGCCGCTGGGACTTTGAAACTTTCGGCACGTATCGAACAGTTCTTCTCTATTATCTCGAGAACGGACACGACGACCGTACACTTTGAGCACACAGCAGCGTGTTTTAGCATGCCAGCTACACGGTGGTGTGCCTAACGTGTGGATAGCTCGAAATTTTCGTTCCGGACCGATGTGACCGGGAAGCATCACGCCGCTGGGACTTTGAAACTTTCGGCACGTATCGAACAGTTCTTCTCTATTATCTCGAGAACGGACACGACGACCGTACACTTTGAGCACACAGCAGCGTGTTTTAGCATGCCAGCTACACGGTGGTGTGCCTAACGTGTGGATAGCTCGAGATTTTCGTTCCGGACCGATGTGACCGGGAAGCATCACGCCGCTGGGACTTTGAAACTTTCGGCACGTATCGAACAGTTCTTCTCTATTATCCCGAGAACGGACACGACGACCGTACACTTTGAGCACACAGCAGCGTGTTTTAGCATGCCAGCTACACGGTGGTGTGCCTAACGTGTGGATAGCTCGAAATTTTCGTTCCGGACCGATGTGACCGGGAAGCAACACGCCGCTGGGACTTTGAAACTTTCGGCACGTATCGAACAGTTCTTCTCTATTATCTCGAGAACGGACACGACGACCGTACACTTTGAGCACACAGCAGCGTGTTTTAGCATGCCAGCTACACGGTGGTGTGCCTAACGTGTGGATAGCTCGAAATTTTCGTTCCGGACCGATGTGACCGGGAAGCAACACGCCGCTGGGACTTTGAAACTTTCGGCACGTATCGAACAGTTCTTCTCTATTATCTCGAGAACGGACACGACGACCGTACACTTTGAGCACACAGCAGCGTGTTTTAGCATGCCAGCTACACGGTGGTGTGCCTAACGTGTGGATAGCTCGAAATTTTCGTTCCGGACCGATGTGACCGGGAAGCATCACGCCGCTGGGACTTTGAAACTTTCGGCACGTATCGAACAGTTCTTCTCTATTATCTCGAGAACGGACACGACGACCGTACACTTTGAGCACACAGCAGCGTGTTTTAGCATGCCAGCTACACGGTGGTGTGCCTAACGTGTGGATAGCTCGAAATTTTCGTTCCGGACCGATGTGACCGGGAAGCATCACGCCGCTGGGACTTTGAAACTTTCGGCACGTATCGAACAGTTCTTCTCTATTATCTCGAGAACGGACACGACGACCGTACACTTTGAGCACACAGCAGCGTGTTTTAGCATGCCAGCTACACGGTGGGGTGCCTAACGTGTGGATAGCTCGAAATTTTCGTTCCGGACCGATGTGACCGGGAAGCATCACGCCGCTGGGACTTTGAAACTTTCGGCACGTATCGAACAGTTCTTCTCTATTATCCCGAGAACGGACACGACGACCGTACACTTTGAGCACACAGCAGCGTGTTTTAGCATGCCAGCTACACGGTGGTGTGCCTAACGTGTGGATAGCTCGAAATTTTCGTTCCGGACCGATGTGACCGGGAAGCAACACGCCGCTGGGACTTTGAAACTTTCGGCACGTATCGAACAGTTCTTCTCTATTATCTCGAGAACGGACACGACGACCGTACACTTTGAGCACACAGCAGCGTGTTTTAGCATGCCAGCTACACGGTGGTGTGCCTAACGTGTGGATAGCTCGAAATTTTCGTTCCGGACCGATGTGACCGGGAAGCAACACGCCGCTGGGACTTTGAAACTTTCGGCACGTATCGAACAGTTCTTCTCTATTATCTCGAGAACGGACACGACGACCGTACACTTTGAGCACACAGCAGCGTGTTTTAGCATGCCAGCTACACGGTGGTGTGCCTAACGTGTGGATAGCTCGAAATATTCGTTCCGGACCGATGTGACCGGGAAGCAACACGCCGCTGGGACTTTGAAACTTTCGGCACGTATCGAACAGTTCTTCTCTATTTCTCGAGAACGGACACGACGACCGTACACTTTGAGCACACAGCAGCGTGTTTTAGCATGCCAGCTACACGGTGGTGTGCCTAACGTGTGGATAGCTCGAAATTTTCGTTCCGGACCGATGTGACCGGGAAGCAACACGCCGCTGGGACTTTTGAAACTTTCGGCACGTATCGAACAGTTCTCTATTATCTCGAGAACGGACACGACGACCGTACACTTTGAGCACACAGCAGCGTGTTTTAGCATGCCAGCTACACGGTGGTGTGCCTAACGTGTGGATAGCTCGAAATTTTCGTTCCGGACCGATGTGACCGGGAAGCATCACGCCGCTGGGACTTTGAAACTTTCGGCACGTATCGAACAGTTCTTCTCTATTATCTCGAGAACGGACACGACGACCGTACACTTTGAGCACACAGCAGCGTGTTTTAGCATGCCAGCTACACGGTGGTGTGCCTAACGTGTGGATAGCTCGAAATTTTCGTTCCGGACCGATGTGACCGGGAAGCAACACGCCGCTGGGACTTTGAAACTTTCGGCACGTATCGAACAGTTCTTCTCTATTATCTCGAGAACGGACACGACGACCGTACACTTTGAGCACACAGCAGCGTGTTTTAGCATGCCAGCTACACGGTGGTGTGCCTAACGTGTGGATAGCTCGAAATTTTCGTTCCGGACCGATGTGACCGGGAAGCAACACGCCGCTGGGACTTTGAAACTTTCGGCACGTATCGAACAGTTCTTCTCTATTATCTCGAGAACGGACACGACGACCGTACACTTTGAGCACACAGCAGCGTGTTTTAGCATGCCAGCTACACGGTGGTGTGCCTAACGTGTGGATAGCTCGAAATATTCGTTCCGGACCGATGTGACCGGGAAGCAACACGCCGCTGGGACTTTGAAACTTTCGGCACGTATCGAACAGTTCTTCTCTATTATCTCGAGAACGGACACGACGACCGTACACTTTGAGCACACAGCAGCGTGTTTTAGCATGCCAGCTACACGGTGGTGTGCCTAACGTGTGGATAGCTCGAAATTTTCGTTCCGGACCGATGTGACCGGGAAGCATCACGCCGCTGGGACTTTGAAACTTTCGGCACGTATCGAACAGTTCTTCTCTATTATCTCGAGAACGGACACGACGACCGTACACTTTGAGCACACAGCAGCGTGTTTTAGCATGCCAGCTACACGGTGGTGTGCCTAACGTGTGGATAGCTCGAAATTTTCGTTCCGGACCGATGTGACCGGGAAGCATCACGCCGCTGGGACTTTGAAACTTTCGGCACGTATCGAACAGTTCTTCTCTATTATCTCGAGAACGGACACGACGACCGTACACTTTGAGCACACAGCAGCGTGTTTTAGCATGCCAGCTACACGGTGGTGTGCCTAACGTGTGGATAGCTCGAAATTTTCGTTCCGGACCGATGTGACCGGGAAGCATCACGCCGCTGGGACTTTGAAACTTTCGGCACGTATCGAACAGTTCTTCTCTATTATCTCGAGAACGGACACGACGACCGTACACTTTGAGCACACAGCAGCGTGTTTTAGCATGCCAGCTACACGGTGGTGTGCCTAACGTGTGGATAGCTCGAAATTTTCGTTCCGGACCGATGTGACCGGGAAGCAACACGCCGCTGGGACTTTGAAACTTTCGGCACGTATCGAACAGTTCTTCTCTATTATCTCGAGAACGGACACGACGACCGTACACTTTGAGCACACAGCAGCGTGTTTTAGCATGCCAGCTACACGGTGGTGTGCCTAACGTGTGGATAGCTCGAAATTTTCGTTCCGGACCGATGTGACCGGGAAGCATCACGCCGCTGGGACTTTGAAACTTTCGGCACGTATCGAACAGTTCTTCTCTATTATCTCGAGAACGGACACGACGACCGTACACTTTGAGCACACAGCAGCGTGTTTTAGCATGCCAGCTACACGGTGGTGTGCCTAACGTGTGGATAGCTCGAAATTTTCGTTCCGGACCGATGTGACCGGGAAGCAACACGCCGCTGGGACTTTGAAACTTTCGGCACGTATCGAACAGTTCTTCTCTATTATCTCGAGAACGGACACGACGACCGTACACTTTGAGCACACAGCAGCGTGTTTTAGCATGCCAGCTACACGGTGGTGTGCCTAACGTGTGGATAGCTCGAAATTTTCGTTCCGGACCGATGTGACCGGGAAGCAACACGCCGCTGGGACTTTGAAACTTTCGGCACGTATCGAACAGTTCTTCTCTATTATCTCGAGAACGGACACGACGACCGTACACTTTGAGCACACAGCAGCGTGTTTTAGCATGCCAGCTACACGGTGGTGTGCCTAACGTGTGGATAGCTCGAAATTTTCGTTCCGGACCGATGTGACCGGGAAGCATCACGCCGCTGGGACTTTGAAACTTTCGGCACGTATCGAACAGTTCTTCTCTATTATCTCGAGAACGGACACGACGACCGTACACTTTGAGCACACAGCAGCGTGTTTTAGCATGCCAGCTACACGGTGGTGTGCCTAACGTGTGGATAGCTCGAAATTTTCGTTCCGGACCGATGTGACCGGGAAGCATCACGCCGCTGGGACTTTGAAACTTTCGGCACGTATCGAACAGTTCTTCTCTATTATCTCGAGAACGGACACGACGACCGTACACTTTGAGCACACAGCAGCGTGTTTTAGCATGCCAGCTACACGGTGGTGTGCCTAACGTGTGGATAGCTCGAAATTTTCGTTCCGGACCGATGTGACCGGGAAGCATCACGCCGCTGGGACTTTGAAACTTTCGGCACGTATCGAACAGTTCTTCTCTATTATCTCGAGAACGGACACGACGACCGTACACTTTGAGCACACAGCAGCGTGTTTTAGCATGCCAGCTACACGGTGGTGTGCCTAACGTGTGGATAGCTCGAAATTTTCGTTCCGGACCGATGTGACCGGGAAGCATCACGCCGCTGGGACTTTGAAACTTTCGGCACGTATCGAACAGTTCTTCTCTATTATCTCGAGAACGGACACGACGACCGTACACTTTGAGCACACAGCAGCGTGTTTTAGCATGCCAGCTACACGGTGGTGTGCCTAACGTGTGGATAGCTCGAAATTTTCGTTCCGGACCGATGTGACCGGGAAGCAACACGCCGCTGGGACTTTTTTTTTTTTTTTTTTTTTTTTTTTAACGTGGGGGAAATCTTCGAAAGACCCCCCCGCCGCCTGGGGAGGGGCGGGGGGAGTGTGGGATTCCCCGCGCCCGGAAGGAAACCCATCGGGCGCGGGACCTACCCACTAAAACCCACCACGGTGGCCATCCTCGCACTATGCAGGGGGAGCACCTGGGACCGAAGACATCATAACATCAGGTGCTCCCCCGTGCAGGGCTCTCGCGCCCGTGTCCTCCCGTTCCAGGGAAGGGAGGGGGTACTTCACCCTCCCTTCCCTGTTTTCTCCTCGGCGCTCTGGCGCCCGACGTCGGAGCAGGGCCACACTGCTCCGACGTCCCACTCCCGGGGGCCGCCCGAGGGCGGCCGCGAGTCCCACACTCGCGACCGCCCACGGCCCCCATAGCCGCGCCGGGGGCACGGCCCTGGGACCGTGCCGTCGGCGCGGCCGCACCCCGGCTCGTACGCTCCCGAGGGCGGCTCTGGCCTCTCCGCCCTCGAGAGCGTCGCCGTCCCTTACTCTACCCACCCCTCAGACGACGGGCGGTGGCACGAGCCTCAAGGGCTACGCACCCCCGCCCGCCGCTCTCAGGGTGGCCTCCCCGGCCCTTCCGGAGGCCCACCCGCCCCCGGCCTCGGACGGGGCCTCGCTCGCGGTCTCCCGCTCTCGCGAATGCGGCTCGCGGCCTCCTTCTGCGAGATTACCTCCTCGCAGAAGGAGGCCACGGCCCGCCACTTCGTCTCGCTGCCGAGCATGGCCTGTACCACGCCCGGCAGCGATAGGTCCGCCCCAATCACGGCCGTGAGGACACGGCGCTCCACCCCCCAGGCCGGACACACCTCGAGGGTGTGTTGCGCCGTGTCCTCGTCCGCTGGACAGTGCCAGCAGCGCGCCGCCTCTTCCACACCGATCCGGCACAGGTACTGACCGAAGCATCCGTGCCCGGACAGCACCTGCACCAACCGGTAGGTGAGTGAGCCGAAGCGCCTACCCAGCCACTCAAACAGGACCGGCCGGATAGCCCGGACAGTCCTCTGGCCGAACAACGGCTCGGCCAGCCGCTGCTGCCAAAGCTGCAGCATGGACTCCCGGGCCTGGCGCCTCAGGGCCTCCACCTCGCATCCCGCCAGGACCACCCCATCCTCGCGGGCGCGCATGCGGCCCTCGTAGAAAGCCGCATGCGCGCCCGCGATCAAGTCCGCCGGGGGTAGCCCTGACAGGACGCTCGCCGCCTCATACGAAACGGTCCGGTACCCCCGGGCGATCCGCAATGCAAGCCGCCTTTGAACCCGGCGCAGCAATACCTTGCTGCGCCGGGAGGCGGCCAGGTCGCCCGCCCAAACGGGGGCCCCGTATAGGGCCACCGAGTGGACCATTCCCGCGTAGAGGCGGCGAACCCGGTCACTCGGGCCCCGCAGGTTGGGGAACGCCGCTGGGACTTTGAAACTTTCGGCACGTATCGAACAGTTCTTCTCTATTATCTCGAGAACGGACACGACGACCGTACACTTTGAGCACACAGCAGCGTGTTTTAGCATGCCAGCTACACGGTGGTGTGCCTAACGTGTGGATAGCTCGAAATATTCGTTCCGGACCGATGTGACCGGGAAGCAACACGCCGCTGGGACTTTGAAACTTTCGGCACGTATCGAACAGTTCTTCTCTATTATCTCGAGAACGGACACGACGACCGTACACTTTGAGCACACAGCAGCGTGTTTTAGCATGCCAGCTACACGGTGGTGTGCCTAACGTGTGGATAGCTCGAAATTTTCGTTCCGGACCGATGTGACCGGGAAGCATCACGCCGCTGGGACTTTGAAACTTTCGGCACGTATCGAACAGTTCTTCTCTATTATCTCGAGAACGGACACGACGACCGTACACTTTGAGCACACAGCAGCGTGTTTTAGCATGCCAGCTACACGGTGGTGTGCCTAACGTGTGGATAGCTCGAAATTTTCGTTCCGGACCGATGTGACCGGGAAGCATCACGCCGCTGGGACTTTGAAACTTTCGGCACGTATCGAACAGTTCTTCTCTATTATCTCGAGAACGGACACGACGACCGTACACTTTGAGCACACAGCAGCGTGTTTTAGCATGCCAGCTACACGGTGGTGTGCCTAACGTGTGGATAGCTCGAAATTTTCGTTCCGGACCGATGTGACCGGGAAGCATCACGCCGCTGGGACTTTGAAACTTTCGGCACGTATCGAACAGTTCTTCTCTATTATCTCGAGAACGGACACGACGACCGTACACTTTGAGCACACAGCAGCGTGTTTTAGCATGCCAGCTACACGGTGGTGTGCCTAACGTGTGGATAGCTCGAGATTTTCGTTCCGGACCGATGTGACCGGGAAGCATCACGCCGCTGGGACTTTGAAACTTTCGGCACGTATCGAACAGTTCTTCTCTATTATCCCGAGAACGGACACGACGACCGTACACTTTGAGCACACAGCAGCGTGTTTTAGCATGCCAGCTACACGGTGGTGTGCCTAACGTGTGGATAGCTCGAAATTTTCGTTCCGGACCGATGTGACCGGGAAGCAACACGCCGCTGGGACTTTGAAACTTTCGGCACGTATCGAACAGTTCTTCTCTATTATCTCGAGAACGGACACGACGACCGTACACTTTGAGCACACAGCAGCGTGTTTTAGCATGCCAGCTACACGGTGGGGTGCCTAACGTGTGGATAGCTCGAAATTTTCGTTCCGGACCGATGTGACCGGGAAGCATCACGCCGCTGGGACTTTGAAACTTTCGGCACGTATCGAACAGTTCTTCTCTATTATCCCGAGAACGGACACGACGACCGTACACTTTGAGCACACAGCAGCGTGTTTTAGCATGCCAGCTACACGGTGGTGTGCCTAACGTGTGGATAGCTCGAAATTTTCGTTCCGGACCGATGTGACCGGGAAGCAACACGCCGCTGGGACTTTGAAACTTTCGGCACGTATCGAACAGTTCTTCTCTATTATCTCGAGAACGGACACGACGACCGTACACTTTGAGCACACAGCAGCGTGTTTTAGCATGCCAGCTACACGGTGGTGTGCCTAACGTGTGGATAGCTCGAAATTTTCGTTCCGGACCGATGTGACCGGGAAGCAACACGCCGCTGGGACTTTGAAACTTTCGGCACGTATCGAACAGTTCTTCTCTATTATCTCGAGAACGGACACGACGACCGTACACTTTGAGCACACAGCAGCGTGTTTTAGCATGCCAGCTACACGGTGGTGTGCCTAACGTGTGGATAGCTCGAAATATTCGTTCCGGACCGATGTGACCGGGAAGCAACACGCCGCTGGGACTTTGAAACTTTCGGCACGTATCGAACAGTTCTTCTCTATTATCTCGAGAACGGACACGACGACCGTACACTTTGAGCACACAGCAGCGTGTTTTAGCATGCCAGCTACACGGTGGTGTGCCTAACGTGTGGATAGCTCGAAATTTTCGTTCCGGACCGATGTGACCGGGAAGCAACACGCCGCTGGGACTTTGAAACTTTCGGCACGTATCGAACAGTTCTCTATTATCTCGAGAACGGACACGACGACCGTACACTTTGAGCACACAGCAGCGTGTTTTAGCATGCCAGCTACACGGTGGTGTGCCTAACGTGTGGATAGCTCGAAATTTTCGTTCCGGACCGATGTGACCGGGAAGCAACACGCCGCTGGGACTTTGAAACTTTCGGCACGTATCGAACAGTTCTCTATTATCTCGAGAACGGACACGACGACCGTACACTTTGAGCACACAGCAGCGTGTTTTAGCATGCCAGCTACACGGTGGTGTGCCTAACGTGTGGATAGCTCGAAATTTTCGTTCCGGACCGATGTGACCGGGAAGCATCACGCCGCTGGGACTTTGAAACTTTCGGCACGTATCGAACAGTTCTTCTCTATTATCTCGAGAACGGACACGACGACCGTACACTTTGAGCACACAGCAGCGTGTTTTAGCATGCCAGCTACACGGTGGTGTGCCTAACGTGTGGATAGCTCGAAATTTTCGTTCCGGACCGATGTGACCGGGAAGCAACACGCCGCTGGGACTTTGAAACTTTCGGCACGTATCGAACAGTTCTTCTCTATTATCTCGAGAACGGACACGACGACCGTACACTTTGAGCACACAGCAGCGTGTTTTAGCATGCCAGCTACACGGTGGTGTGCCTAACGTGTGGATAGCTCGAAATTTTCGTTCCGGACCGATGTGACCGGGAAGCAACACGCCGCTGGGACTTTGAAACTTTCGGCACGTATCGAACAGTTCTTCTCTATTATCTCGAGAACGGACACGACGACCGTACACTTTGAGCACACAGCAGCGTGTTTTAGCATGCCAGCTACACGGTGGTGTGCCTAACGTGTGGATAGCTCGAAATATTCGTTCCGGACCGATGTGACCGGGAAGCAACACGCCGCTGGGACTTTGAAACTTTCGGCACGTATCGAACAGTTCTTCTCTATTATCTCGAGAACGGACACGACGACCGTACACTTTGAGCACACAGCAGCGTGTTTTAGCATGCCAGCTACACGGTGGTGTGCCTAACGTGTGGATAGCTCGAAATTTTCGTTCCGGACCGATGTGACCGGGAAGCATCACGCCGCTGGGACTTTGAAACTTTCGGCACGTATCGAACAGTTCTTCTCTATTATCTCGAGAACGGACACGACGACCGTACACTTTGAGCACACAGCAGCGTGTTTTAGCATGCCAGCTACACGGTGGTGTGCCTAACGTGTGGATAGCTCGAAATTTTCGTTCCGGACCGATGTGACCGGGAAGCATCACGCCGCTGGGACTTTGAAACTTTCGGCACGTATCGAACAGTTCTTCTCTATTATCTCGAGAACGGACACGACCACCGTACACTTTGAGCACACAGCAGCGTGTTTTAGCATGCCAGCTACACGGTGGTGTGCCTAACGTGTGGATAGCTCGAAATTTTCGTTCCGGACCGATGTGACCGGGAAGCATCACGCCGCTGGGACTTTGAAACTTTCGGCACGTATCGAACAGTTCTTCTCTATTATCTCGAGAACGGACACGACGACCGTACACTTTGAGCACACAGCAGCGTGTTTTAGCATGCCAGCTACACGGTGGTGTGCCTAACGTGTGGATAGCTCGAAATTTTCGTTCCGGACCGATGTGACCGGGAAGCAACACGCCGCTGGGACTTTGAAACTTTCGGCACGTATCGAACAGTTCTTCTCTATTATCTCGAGAACGGACACGACGACCGTACACTTTGAGCACACAGCAGCGTGTTTTAGCATGCCAGCTACACGGTGGTGTGCCTAACGTGTGGATAGCTCGAAATTTTCGTTCCGGACCGATGTGACCGGGAAGCATCACGCCGCTGGGACTTTGAAACTTTCGGCACGTATCGAACAGTTCTTCTCTATTATCTCGAGAACGGACACGACGACCGTACACTTTGAGCACACAGCAGCGTGTTTTAGCATGCCAGCTACACGGTGGTGTGCCTAACGTGTGGATAGCTCGAAATTTTCGTTCCGGACCGATGTGACCGGGAAGCAACACGCCGCTGGGACTTTGAAACTTTCGGCACGTATCGAACAGTTCTTCTCTATTATCTCGAGAACGGACACGACGACCGTACACTTTGAGCACACAGCAGCGTGTTTTAGCATGCCAGCTACACGGTGGTGTGCCTAACGTGTGGATAGCTCGAAATTTTCGTTCCGGACCGATGTGACCGGGAAGCAACACGCCGCTGGGACTTTGAAACTTTCGGCACGTATCGAACAGTTCTTCTCTATTATCTCGAGAACGGACACGACGACCGTACACTTTGAGCACACAGCAGCGTGTTTTAGCATGCCAGCTACACGGTGGTGTGCCTAACGTGTGGATAGCTCGAAATTTTCGTTCCGGACCGATGTGACCGGGAAGCATCACGCCGCTGGGACTTTGAAACTTTCGGCACGTATCGAACAGTTCTTCTCTATTATCTCGAGAACGGACACGACGACCGTACACTTTGAGCACACAGCAGCGTGTTTTAGCATGCCAGCTACACGGTGGTGTGCCTAACGTGTGGATAGCTCGAAATTTTCGTTCCGGACCGATGTGACCGGGAAGCATCACGCCGCTGGGACTTTGAAACTTTCGGCACGTATCGAACAGTTCTTCTCTATTATCTCGAGAACGGACACGACGACCGTACACTTTGAGCACACAGCAGCGTGTTTTAGCATGCCAGCTACACGGTGGTGTGCCTAACGTGTGGATAGCTCGAAATTTTCGTTCCGGACCGATGTGACCGGGAAGCATCACGCCGCTGGGACTTTGAAACTTTCGGCACGTATCGAACAGTTCTTCTCTATTATCTCGAGAACGGACACGACGACCGTACACTTTGAGCACACAGCAGCGTGTTTTAGCATGCCAGCTACACGGTGGTGTGCCTAACGTGTGGATAGCTCGAAATTTTCGTTCCGGACCGATGTGACCGGGAAGCATCACGCCGCTGGGACTTTGAAACTTTCGGCACGTATCGAACAGTTCTTCTCTATTATCTCGAGAACGGACACGACGACCGTACACTTTGAGCACACAGCAGCGTGTTTTAGCATGCCAGCTACACGGTGGTGTGCCTAACGTGTGGATAGCTCGAAATTTTCGTTCCGGACCGATGTGACCGGGAAGCAACACGCCGCTGGGACTTTTTTTTTTTTTTTTTTTTTTTTTTTAACGTGGGGGAAATCTTCGAAAGACCCCCCCCGCCGCCTGGGGAGGGGCGGGGGGAGTGTGGGATTCCCCGCGCCCGGAAGGAAACCCATCGGGCGCGGGACCTACCCACTAAAACCCACCACGGTGGCCATCCTCGCACTATGCAGGGGGAGCACCTGGGACCGAAGACATCATAACATCAGGTGCTCCCCCGTGCAGGGCTCTCGCGCCCGTGTCCTCCCGTTCCAGGGAAGGGAGGGGGTACTTCACCCTCCCTTCCCTGTTTTCTCCTCGGCGCTCTGGCGCCCGACGTCGGAGCAGGGCCACACTGCTCCGACGTCCCACTCCCGGGGGCCGCCCGAGGGCGGCCGCGAGTCCCACACTCGCGACCGCCCACGGCCCCCATAGCCGCGCCGGGGGCACGGCCCTGGGACCGTGCCGTCGGCGCGGCCGCACCCCGGCTCGTACGCTCCCGAGGGCGGCTCTGGCCTCTCCGCCCTCGAGAGCGTCGCCGTCCCTTACTCTACCCACCCCTCAGACGACGGGCGGTGGCACGAGCCTCAAGGGCTACGCACCCCCGCCCGCCGCTCTCAGGGTGGCCTCCCCGGCCCTTCCGGAGGCCCACCCGCCCCCGGCCTCGGACGGGGCCTCGCTCGCGGTCTCCCGCTCTCGCGAATGCGGCTCGCGGCCTCCTTCTGCGAGATTACCTCCTCGCAGAAGGAGGCCACGGCCCGCCACTTCGTCTCGCTGCCGAGCATGGCCTGTACCACGCCCGGCAGCGATAGGTCCGCCCCAATCACGGCCGTGAGGACACGGCGCTCCACCCCCCAGGCCGGACACACCTCGAGGGTGTGTTGCGCCGTGTCCTCGTCCGCTGGACAGTGCCAGCAGCGCGCCGCCTCTTCCACACCGATCCGGCACAGGTACTGACCGAAGCATCCGTGCCCGGACAGCACCTGCACCAACCGGTAGGTGAGTGAGCCGAAGCGCCTACCCAGCCACTCAAACAGGACCGGCCGGATAGCCCGGACAGTCCTCTGGCCGAACAACGGCTCGGCCAGCCGCTGCTGCCAAAGCTGCAGCATGGACTCCCGGGCCTGGCGCCTCAGGGCCTCCACCTCGCATCCCGCCAGGACCACCCCATCCTCGCGGGCGCGCATGCGGCCCTCGTAGAAAGCCGCATGCGCGCCCGCGATCAAGTCCGCCGGGGGTAGCCCTGACAGGACGCTCGCCGCCTCATACGAAACGGTCCGGTACCCCCGGGCGATCCGCAATGCAAGCCGCCTTTGAACCCGGCGCAGCAATACCTTGCTGCGCCGGGAGGCGGCCAGGTCGCCCGCCCAAACGGGGGCCCCGTATAGGGCCACCGAGTGGACCATTCCCGCGTAGAGGCGGCGAACCCGGTCACTCGGGCCCCGCAGGTTGGGGAACGCCGCTGGGACTTTGAAACTTTCGGCACGTATCGAACAGTTCTTCTCTATTATCTCGAGAACGGACACGACGACCGTACACTTTGAGCACACAGCAGCGTGTTTTAGCATGCCAGCTACACGGTGGTGTGCCTAACGTGTGGATAGCTCGAAATATTCGTTCCGGACCGATGTGACCGGGAAGCAACACGCCGCTGGGACTTTGAAACTTTCGGCACGTATCGAACAGTTCTTCTCTATTATCTCGAGAACGGACACGACGACCGTACACTTTGAGCACACAGCAGCGTGTTTTAGCATGCCAGCTACACGGTGGTGTGCCTAACGTGTGGATAGCTCGAAATTTTCGTTCCGGACCGATGTGACCGGGAAGCATCACGCCGCTGGGACTTTGAAACTTTCGGCACGTATCGAACAGTTCTTCTCTATTATCTCGAGAACGGACACGACGACCGTACACTTTGAGCACACAGCAGCGTGTTTTAGCATGCCAGCTACACGGTGGTGTGCCTAACGTGTGGATAGCTCGAAATTTTCGTTCCGGACCGATGTGACCGGGAAGCATCACGCCGCTGGGACTTTGAAACTTTCGGCACGTATCGAACAGTTCTTCTCTATTATCTCGAGAACGGACACGACGACCGTACACTTTGAGCACACAGCAGCGTGTTTTAGCATGCCAGCTACACGGTGGTGTGCCTAACGTGTGGATAGCTCGAAATTTTCGTTCCGGACCGATGTGACCGGGAAGCATCACGCCGCTGGGACTTTGAAACTTTCGGCACGTATCGAACAGTTCTTCTCTATTATCTCGAGAACGGACACGACGACCGTACACTTTGAGCACACAGCAGCGTGTTTTAGCATGCCAGCTACACGGTGGTGTGCCTAACGTGTGGATAGCTCGAAATTTTCGTTCCGGACCGATGTGACCGGGAAGCATCACGCCGCTGGGACTTTGAAACTTTCGGCACGTATCGAACAGTTCTTCTCTATTATCTCGAGAACGGACACGACGACCGTACACTTTGAGCACACAGCAGCGTGTTTTAGCATGCCAGCTACACGGTGGTGTGCCTAACGTGTGGATAGCTCGAAATTTTCGTTCCGGACCGATGTGACCGGGAAGCAACACGCCGCTGGGACTTTGAAACTTTCGGCACGTATCGAACAGTTCTTCTCTATTATCTCGAGAACGGACACGACGACCGTACACTTTGAGCACACAGCAGCGTGTTTTAGCATGCCAGCTACACGGTGGTGTGCCTAACGTGTGGATAGCTCGAAATATTCGTTCCGGACCGATGTGACCGGGAAGCAACACGCCGCTGGGACTTTGAAACTTTCGGCACGTATCGAACAGTTCTTCTCTATTATCTCGAGAACGGACACGACGACCGTACACTTTGAGCACACAGCAGCGTGTTTTAGCATGCCAGCTACACGGTGGTGTGCCTAACGTGTGGATAGCTCGAAATTTTCGTTCCGGACCGATGTGACCGGGAAGCATCACGCCGCTGGGACTTTGAAACTTTCGGCACGTATCGAACAGTTCTTCTCTATTATCTCGAGAACGGACACGACGACCGTACACTTTGAGCACACAGCAGCGTGTTTTAGCATGCCAGCTACACGGTGGTGTGCCTAACGTGTGGATAGCTCGAAATTTTCGTTCCGGACCGATGTGACCGGGAAGCATCACGCCGCTGGGACTTTGAAACTTTCGGCACGTATCGAACAGTTCTTCTCTATTATCTCGAGAACGGACACGACGACCGTACACTTTGAGCACACAGCAGCGTGTTTTAGCATGCCAGCTACACGGTGGTGTGCCTAACGTGTGGATAGCTCGAAATTTTCGTTCCGGACCGATGTGACCGGGAAGCATCACGCCGCTGGGACTTTGAAACTTTCGGCACGTATCGAACAGTTCTTCTCTATTATCCCGAGAACGGACACGACGACCGTACACTTTGAGCACACAGCAGCGTGTTTTAGCATGCCAGCTACACGGTGGTGTGCCTAACGTGTGGATAGCTCGAAATTTTCGTTCCGGACCGATGTGACCGGGAAGCAACACGCCGCTGGGACTTTGAAACTTTCGGCACGTATCGAACAGTTCTTCTCTATTATCTCGAGAACGGACACGACGACCGTACACTTTGAGCACACAGCAGCGTGTTTTAGCATGCCAGCTACACGGTGGTGTGCCTAACGTGTGGATAGCTCGAAATTTTCGTTCCGGACCGATGTGACCGGGAAGCATCACGCCGCTGGGACTTTGAAACTTTCGGCACGTATCGAACAGTTCTTCTCTATTATCTCGAGAACGGACACGACGACCGTACACTTTGAGCACACAGCAGCGTGTTTTAGCATGCCAGCTACACGGTGGTGTGCCTAACGTGTGGATAGCTCGAAATTTTCGTTCCGGACCGATGTGACCGGGAAGCAACACGCCGCTGGGACTTTGAAACTTTCGGCACGTATCGAACAGTTCTTCTCTATTATCTCGAGAACGGACACGACGACCGTACACTTTGAGCACACAGCAGCGTGTTTTAGCATGCCAGCTACACGGTGGTGTGCCTAACGTGTGGATAGCTCGAAATTTTCGTTCCGGACCGATGTGACCGGGAAGCAACACGCCGCTGGGACTTTGAAACTTTCGGCACGTATCGAACAGTTCTTCTCTATTATCTCGAGAACGGACACGACGACCGTACACTTTGAGCACACAGCAGCGTGTTTTAGCATGCCAGCTACACGGTGGTGTGCCTAACGTGTGGATAGCTCGAAATATTCGTTCCGGACCGATGTGACCGGGAAGCAACACGCCGCTGGGACTTTGAAACTTTCGGCACGTATCGAACAGTTCTTCTCTATTATCTCGAGAACGGACACGACGACCGTACACTTTGAGCACACAGCAGCGTGTTTTAGCATGCCAGCTACACGGTGGTGTGCCTAACGTGTGGATAGCTCGAAATTTTCGTTCCGGACCGATGTGACCGGGAAGCAACACGCCGCTGGGACTTTTTTTTTTTTTTTTTTTTTTTTTTTAACGTGGGGGAAATCTTCGAAAGACCCCCCCCGCCGCCTGGGGAGGGGCGGGGGGAGTGTGGGATTCCCCGCGCCCGGAAGGAAACCCATCGGGCGCGGGACCTACCCACTAAAACCCACCACGGTGGCCATCCTCGCACTATGCAGGGGGAGCACCTGGGACCGAAGACATCATAACATCAGGTGCTCCCCCGTGCAGGGCTCTCGCGCCCGTGTCCTCCCGTTCCAGGGAAGGGAGGGGGTACTTCACCCTCCCTTCCCTGTTTTCTCCTCGGCGCTCTGGCGCCCGACGTCGGAGCAGGGCCACACTGCTCCGACGTCCCACTCCCGGGGGCCGCCCGAGGGCGGCCGCGAGTCCCACACTCGCGACCGCCCACGGCCCCCATAGCCGCGCCGGGGGCACGGCCCTGGGACCGTGCCGTCGGCGCGGCCGCACCCCGGCTCGTACGCTCCCGAGGGCGGCTCTGGCCTCTCCGCCCTCGAGAGCGTCGCCGTCCCTTACTCTACCCACCCCTCAGACGACGGGCGGTGGCACGAGCCTCAAGGGCTACGCACCCCCGCCCGCCGCTCTCAGGGTGGCCTCCCCGGCCCTTCCGGAGGCCCACCCGCCCCCGGCCTCGGACGGGGCCTCGCTCGCGGTCTCCCGCTCTCGCGAATGCGGCTCGCGGCCTCCTTCTGCGAGATTACCTCCTCGCAGAAGGAGGCCACGGCCCGCCACTTCGTCTCGCTGCCGAGCATGGCCTGTACCACGCCCGGCAGCGATAGGTCCGCCCCAATCACGGCCGTGAGGACACGGCGCTCCACCCCCCAGGCCGGACACACCTCGAGGGTGTGTTGCGCCGTGTCCTCGTCCGCTGGACAGTGCCAGCAGCGCGCCGCCTCTTCCACACCGATCCGGCACAGGTACTGACCGAAGCATCCGTGCCCGGACAGCACCTGCACCAACCGGTAGGTGAGTGAGCCGAAGCGCCTACCCAGCCACTCAAACAGGACCGGCCGGATAGCCCGGACAGTCCTCTGGCCGAACAACGGCTCGGCCAGCCGCTGCTGCCAAAGCTGCAGCATGGACTCCCGGGCCTGGCGCCTCAGGGCCTCCACCTCGCATCCCGCCAGGACCACCCCATCCTCGCGGGCGCGCATGCGGCCCTCGTAGAAAGCCGCATGCGCGCCCGCGATCAAGTCCGCCGGGGGTAGCCCTGACAGGACGCTCGCCGACTCATACGAAACGGTCCGGTACCCCCGGGCGATCCGCAATGCAAGCCGCCTTTGAACCCGGCGCAGCAATACCTTGCTGCGCCGGGAGGCGGCCAGGTCGCCCGCCCAAACGGGGGCCCCGTATAGGGCCACCGAGTGGACCATTCCCGCGTAGAGGCGGCGAACCCGGTCACTCGGGCCCCGCAGGTTGGGGAACGCCGCTGGGACTTTGAAACTTTCGGCACGTATCGAACAGTTCTTCTCTATTATCTCGAGAACGGACACGACGACCGTACACTTTGAGCACACAGCAGCGTGTTTTAGCATGCCAGCTACACGGTGGTGTGCCTAACGTGTGGATAGCTCGAAATATTCGTTCCGGACCGATGTGACCGGGAAGCAACACGCCGCTGGGACTTTGAAACTTTCGGCACGTATCGAACAGTTCTTCTCTATTATCTCGAGAACGGACACGACGACCGTACACTTTGAGCACACAGCAGCGTGTTTTAGCATGCCAGCTACACGGTGGTGTGCCTAACGTGTGGATAGCTCGAAATTTTCGTTCCGGACCGATGTGACCGGGAAGCATCACGCCGCTGGGACTTTGAAACTTTCGGCACGTATCGAACAGTTCTTCTCTATTATCTCGAGAACGGACACGACGACCGTACACTTTGAGCACACAGCAGCGTGTTTTAGCATGCCAGCTACACGGTGGTGTGCCTAACGTGTGGATAGCTCGAAATTTTCGTTCCGGACCGATGTGACCGGGAAGCATCACGCCGCTGGGACTTTGAAACTTTCGGCACGTATCGAACAGTTCTTCTCTATTATCTCGAGAACGGACACGACGACCGTACACTTTGAGCACACAGCAGCGTGTTTTAGCATGCCAGCTACACGGTGGTGTGCCTAACGTGTGGATAGCTCGAAATTTTCGTTCCGGACCGATGTGACCGGGAAGCATCACGCCGCTGGGACTTTGAAACTTTCGGCACGTATCGAACAGTTCTTCTCTATTATCTCGAGAACGGACACGACGACCGTACACTTTGAGCACACAGCAGCGTGTTTTAGCATGCCAGCTACACGGTGGTGTGCCTAACGTGTGGATAGCTCGAAATTTTCGTTCCGGACCGATGTGACCGGGAAGCATCACGCCGCTGGGACTTTGAAACTTTCGGCACGTATCGAACAGTTCTTCTCTATTATCTCGAGAACGGACACGACGACCGTACACTTTGAGCACACAGCAGCGTGTTTTAGCATGCCAGCTACACGGTGGTGTGCCTAACGTGTGGATAGCTCGAAATTTTCGTTCCGGACCGATGTGACCGGGAAGCAACACGCCGCTGGGACTTTGAAACTTTCGGCACGTATCGAACAGTTCTTCTCTATTATCTCGAGAACGGACACGACGACCGTACACTTTGAGCACACAGCAGCGTGTTTTAGCATGCCAGCTACACGGTGGTGTGCCTAACGTGTGGATAGCTCGAAATATTCGTTCCGGACCGATGTGACCGGGAAGCAACACGCCGCTGGGACTTTGAAACTTTCGGCACGTATCGAACAGTTCTTCTCTATTATCTCGAGAACGGACACGACGACCGTACACTTTGAGCACACAGCAGCGTGTTTTAGCATGCCAGCTACACGGTGGTGTGCCTAACGTGTGGATAGCTCGAAATTTTCGTTCCGGACCGATGTGACCGGGAAGCATCACGCCGCTGGGACTTTGAAACTTTCGGCACGTATCGAACAGTTCTTCTCTATTATCTCGAGAACGGACACGACGACCGTACACTTTGAGCACACAGCAGCGTGTTTTAGCATGCCAGCTACACGGTGGTGTGCCTAACGTGTGGATAGCTCGAAATTTTCGTTCCGGACCGATGTGACCGGGAAGCATCACGCCGCTGGGACTTTTTTTTTTTTTTTTTTTTTTTTTTTTTAACGTGGGGGAAATCTTCGAAAGACCCCCCCGCCGCCTGGGGAGGGGCGGGGGGAGTGTGGGATTCCCCGCGCCCGGAAGGAAACCCATCGGGCGCGGGACCTACCCACTAAAACCCACCACGGTGGCCATCCTCGCACTATGCAGGGGGAGCACCTGGGACCGAAGACATCATAACATCAGGTGCTCCCCCGTGCAGGGCTCTCGCGCCCGTGTCCTCCCGTTCCAGGGAAGGGAGGGGGTACTTCACCCTCCCTTCCCTGTTTTCTCCTCGGCGCTCTGGCGCCCGACGTCGGAGCAGGGCCACACTGCTCCGACGTCCCACTCCCGGGGGCCGCCCGAGGGCGGCCGCGAGTCCCACACTCGCGACCGCCCACGGCCCCCATAGCCGCGCCGGAGGCACGGCCCTGGGACCGTGCCGTCGGCGCGGCCGCACCCCGGCTCGTACGCTCCCGAGGGCGGCTCTGGCCTCTCCGCCCTCGAGAGCGCCGCCGTCCCTTACTCTACCCACCCTTTAGACGACGGGCGGTGGCACGAGCCTCAAGGGCTACGCACCACCGCCCGCCGCTCTCAGGGTGGCCTCCCCGGCCCTTCCGGAGGCCCACCCGCCCCCGGCCTCGGACGGGGCCTCGCTCGCGGTCGCCCGCTCTCGCGAATGCGGCTCGCGGCCTCCTTCTGCGAGATTACCTCCTCGCAGAAGGAGACCACGGCCCGCCACTTCGTCTCGCTGCCGAGCATGGCCTGTACCACGCCCGGCAGCGATAGGTCCGCCCCAATCACAGCCGTGAGGACACGGCGCTCCACCCCCCAGGCCGGACACACCTCGAGGGTGTGTTGCGCCGTGTCCTCGTCCGCTGGACAGTGCCAGCAGCGCGCCGCCTCTTCCACACCGATCCGGCACAGGTACTGTCCGAAGCATCCGTGCCCGGACAGCACCTGCACCAACCGGTAGGTGAGTGAGCCGAAGCGCCTACCCAGCCACTCAAACAGGACCGGCCGGATAGCCCGGACAGTCCTCTGGCCGAACAACGGCTCGGCCAGCCGCTGCTGCCAAAGCTGCAGCATGGACTCCCGGGCCTGGCGCCTGAGGGCCTCCACCTCGCATCCCGCCAGGACCACCCCATCCTCGCGGGCGCGCATGCGGCCCTCGTAGAAAGCCGCATGCGCGCCCGCGATCAAGTCCGCCGGGGGTAGCCCTGACAGGACGCTCGCCGCCTCATACGAAACGGTCCGGTACCCCCGGGCGATCCGCAATGCAAGCCGCCTTTGAACCCGGCGCAGCAATACCTTGCTGCGCCGGGAGGCGGCCAGGTCGCCCGCCCAAACGGGGGCCCCGTATAGGGCCACCGAGTGGACCATTCCCGCGTAGAGGCGGCGAACCCGGTCACTCGGGCCCCGCAGGTTGGGGAGGATACGGCCCAAAGCGCCAACTATCCTCTCCAACCGCGGGGCCAGGGCCCGGAAATGACCCTCGAAGCGCCAGTGGCTGTCGAGGTGAAGTCCCAGATATTTCATCTGAGACCTCACCTCGACGTCTGTCTCACCCACCCGGATCAGGGGGGGAGGCGGCTCTCCCCGGGGTCTATACATCCCGAGTACCTCGGTTTTGTGGAGAGCCACCTCCAAACCGATCCCCCTGATCCGGGAGACGACGCGCCGGGCACCGTCCTCGGCGGCCCGAACAGCCCCCCTCCAGTCCCCCCCGGCGCCGCTGGGACTTTGAAACTTTCGGCACGTATCGAACAGTTCTTCTCTATTATCTCGAGAACGGACACGACGACCGTACACTTTGAGCACACAGCAGCGTGTTTTAGCATGCCAGCTACACGGTGGTGTGCCTAACGTGTGGATAGCTCGAAATTTTCGTTCCGGACCGATGTGACCGGGAAGCATCACGCCGCTGGGACTTTGAAACTTTCGGCACGTATCGAACAGTTCTTCTCTATTATCTCGAGAACGGACACGACGACCGTACACTTTGAGCACACAGCGGCGTGTTTTAGCATGCCAGCTACACGGTGGTGTGCCTAACGTGTGGATAGCTCGAAATTTTCGTTCCGGACCGATGTGACCGGGAGGCAATACGGCCCTGAAATTATTAAATATTTGTATTTATTCGTCCTGTGGTATGCTACTAACATATATGTTTCATTTATTCTTTGTTCGATTGGTCGTAGTGGGCTGTATCGTGATTTGTTCGGAATGTGGTTTTCCGTCTAAGTTCCAGCGGGTCGCCCGGGCGGTCTGTCGTTGCGGCGGTTTTCCCCCGTAAGCGCGCGTGCTGTGGACCGTGCGTCGCCGGCGTCCCGGCCGGCCGTTCGGTACCTATAAGAGACCGAACGGTACGGGCGGCCGGTCGAGGCAGCGTCGGGCGCTTGGCTATTCTTCGACCTCGGTCGAGAAGCAGTCATCGCTCCTTGAGATTTTCTCAACTGTTTTCGCACCGTGTTTCGTTCCGCTACTATTTCTCTATACAGCAGTGCCACGAGTCGGTGTCTTTGACCGAATGGCTCTTATGTGGTATACGCGTCAAAGCGACGCTGATAGACTTTTATACACGAACGTGTATAATCGTACTTTACTATGCATCAACTCTTACAGTCCGAGCGATTGTATAAATTGTTTTAAACTAAAATTGTCGGCTCCTCTCCGTCGAGAGAGGGCATTTGGGACGACACGAGCAAAGATTGAAATACGGGTGTCTGAGATCGATGAAACCGGCGTTCGTACGTACTTTCTCGATATGAATAGTAACGATAGGCGCTTTCTCGAAAAGACCGGCATGACACTTGTCCGCGCTTTCTCGACCATGCGTCGATGATGCCCAGCGTGTAGTATCCGTGCCTAAACGATGGATGCCTAGCGCTAGAGGTACTTGCACGAAGGTAGTGCGCTGCGAACGAATCGTGTTTTGTCGATTGTGGGATACTATTTTAAGTCTCTAAGGGAGAAAAGGAAAAGAGAATTGTGATGGATCTTAAAATTTCTTTGAATTGTGAAGATGTAGAGTAACGGAGGGAACTATCTCAGTCAGTGGTAAAGGAGTGTTCCGAAAATTTTAAAGTTGCATATTTAAA
>NW_027478560.1:737500-740000 GCF_051014685.1 Ptiloglossa arizonensis
CAAGATATATAATAATTCGAGGGTAGTTCCCGAGAATAATAATAATGAAACGAGAACGATTGAACGGAAAAAAGAAAGAGAGATCGGTCGTTGCACGACTATTTGTCACCCGCCGTCTATTCTTCCGTGAAGCCTCGGTCGTGAAGAAAGATGCTGACTGCACGTGTGCTCGCTCGTCGAAGCCAGGCTCGAGTAAAAGCGCCCGAGAGTATAACCGAGGAGGAACGAGACGCCGTCGGACTTTGTTCCGCAACGTTCTTTGCGTTTTCTCTCGCATCCCGCTTTCTCCTGACTTTCGTCGATTTCTAACGAAACGTCCTGCTGATTGGAACCTCTGCACGAGGACCCCGGGTAACCACTGACGATCGCGTCGATGTGCGTCCGAAGACTTCGGGAGGACCGGCTGTGAAGCTCGGATAGCGAGTCGGACACCCATGCACCGCGTCGAATGCGGTTTGAAGTTGGGACGAAAGACCGATTCGAGCCGGCTGCGAGTCCTTTTTCGAATCTGGACGCTCCCACGTGCGTTCGTCAGCTCAATCGGTGAGGACTGTGGTTCCTTTGATCGGGATTATCCCCGCGGTTCCACATCCCACGATTCATGATGGTTTTTCAATGTACTTTGCACCCGGCCGTCGAATGATTCGCGTTCATGTGCGCGAACTTTCGACGTGTTCCGTCAGTCGGGACTTTGTGTCGTCAATTTGGCGACGCCCAAGCCTCCTTCTTTCTACGTTTGGTCGGAGGCGCGGGCATCGATTTTCAAAACTAGAACCAAAGAGAATTTAAACGCAAAATTGCATAACGATTACCCTGAACGGTGGATCACTTGGCTCGTGGATCGATGAAGAACGCAGCTAATTGCGTGTCAACGTGTGAACTGCAGGACACATGAACATCGACATTTCGAACGCACATTGCGGTCCACGGATAAAATTCCTGGACCACGCCTGGCTGAGGGTCGTTCACATAACCTAATACTGCTTGCGTTGCTATCCAATCCCCGCCGTCGTTTCCGGAGAGAATGGAAACGTTTCAGAGTCGGGTGTGTACGGAGATGCTTACGTACGAGCGAAAGATGGGCAGTTCGTTGGCGATTGTCGCGGACGTGCGAAAATAACGATTTGCCTGCGCGTCTCCATATGTAATCGTTCGGACTCGCGAGAGTGTTGCGGCGTCGCGCGTCGACTTAATACGACCGCCCGTGAACACCGCTCCCTGCGATTACTTTGAAGTTTGCGCGCGCATATATTCGTCTTTCGCCCGAATCGAATTTTGCCGCGCTCCCAACGTTGCCTGAAATGATTTTTACGTCGAGAAAGGAACACGAATCGAGAGACTAATAGAGGACAAAAATGAATCACCCCACCACGTGAAATGTGGCATTTGTTAATAGTCGTCGTTCGCACAGCCCCAGGGATTTGTCGGCCAGCGGGGGTCGTCGTTGCCCGCGATGTCACATCAAATTTACCGCGACCACTATCGAGGGAGGTCTTTATCTTCGAACGTTGAAGACTTCGGCCACGTTCGTCGAATCGAATTTTTGACCCGTCGATGTGGTTCGTTTGGTAAGAGATATGCTCGTGCGTGCAAACGTTTCTGAACCTTCGGTGCTGTACTTAAAATCCTCTTTGGAGCGGCTCGAACGCAACGACAAACTTTGCCACAATGAAGGGAAACTGCTGAAGGGAAAGCGAGAGGTTGGTCACCCCATGTCTCTGTTGTCGATCGTGAGACCGCGCGTATAACCGGTCGTCCAGTCCACGACAACTTTTTCGAATTCATCTCGGACTTGCTAACACCGGGTTCTCTTATCCTCCTCCTCCTTCTCTTCGTTCTGCTCTGGAGAATAGGAGTCAGATCGAGAGTGAGCGAGAGAGGGGAAGAATAAGTAGAATCGAAGTCGACGCGTGTTAGTAGTATTCCTTTAGTATGTTTTACTGGAAAAGCAACGGACGGACGTTAAAATTTCAACCGGTTAAACGTCTAGCGAGCGTTTCGCATCGAATTTCAATTAGAGAGACACTTTGGCGAGGTGCTTGAAAATCTCTCCTTGTCACCGAGAAAACAGCAGGCTTCCTTTTCTTCGGTTCAACGCGAAGAACTCTCTCAATCGACAGAACCATGTAAGCGTCACCGATGGGATTTTGCGTCGGGCGACGCCGTACGTGTGGGAATGCGGTGAAAAGAAAAGAATCTGCGTGAGAGATAGGGAGAAAATGCTCGTCGAGCGCGTTACTGAGGGAAGGAATAAGACCTCTCGTTCGCGCCCCGACGTCGTTTCCCCACTCCTCGCTCGTTCTTCTTTTACACCCGTCCACGTCGGCGTATATCCCCGCCTACCCTGGTACGCGAGCGAACAACGATTGAAGAGAGAGGATCATCATCGCGTATGCAACTGCAGAACACGTCGAGTTGGGACGAAAAGATCGTGGCGCCTTGCTCTCTTTGATTCGGCGTCGTTGCCTTTCGCTGTTAAAGAAAAACACGTTTGTTTGAC
>NW_027478560.1:742500-752500 GCF_051014685.1 Ptiloglossa arizonensis
TTGGCCTCTCACGGATCTTCCTTGCTGCGGAGCTTCTGTGGCGTTTGACGTCGCGGTCGTTTCTTCGGCCGTCATTCAACACTCAGCTCAGAACTGGCACGGACTAGGGAATCCGACTGTCTAATTAAAACAAAGCATTGCGATGGCCCCCAAGAGTGTTGACGCAATGTGATTTCTGCCCAGTGCTCTGAATGTCAACGTGAAGAAATTCAAAAAAGCGCGGGTAAACGGCGGGAGTAACTATGACTCTCTAATGACTCTCATGCGGATGAGGAGGATCGGCGGGGGTGGTCTCCTGACCGTCGACGGACATTAGGTGGCACTTGGTGACGAAATGGCAAAGTCCCCGGTACATGATTGGCTATGGTTTTGGATTTGGTGAACCCGGAATTATTATAATTTCAGTTATGAAATGTTTGATACGAATGGAGCCTCGGACACGGGGGCCCCCGGCCCTGGGGTCCCCGTGGCGGACTTGTCCGCTGCTGGTGGGAGGGCCAATGATGACGACGTATGCTATGACACGGAACATGAACTGATTAACGTGATGGATCTACCTCTCGATGGGCAGATTAAATGTAGAGCGTGTGTCTCTCATGAGAGATGGTTCCTACAGGAGAAAAGCTGGAGTGAACATATGACTAAGCAGCACCCACGAATAAAAGTGCTTTGGAGGTGTGCACGCTGTGGCAAATCGTTCCAAAAACTACACGGCTGCAGGTGCCACCTCCCAAAATGTGCCGGCGCCAGTCAAGAAAATCGACTGGGCGGCCATGTTTGCTCCTCCTGTGGGTTCTCTTGCAGCTCTCAGAGAGGGCTGTCGCAACATGAGAGACACGCGCACCCGGTGGTGCGAAACATGAAAAGGGTACAGGCAGCCAACCCTACCCGTCCAAACAATAGAGCCTCGGTTTGGACGGAAGCAGAAGTTCGGGAATTAGTCCGACTAGATGGAATCTATCGCTCGGATAGGTTCCCGAACGTTAAAATACACCAGCACCTGCCGGGTAAAACGTTGAGACAAATAAGTGATAAAAGGAGGCGACTGCCTGTCGAGAGCGTGGAAGCGGTTGTCGAGGAGGAGCCCGAGGAAACTGACTCGGACTCCTATGAATCGGCAACCGAAGAAATAGCACAAGAGGAGGCCCCTTTGGGAGGTGGTGAAGAGAACTGGCAAACCGCTCTCAAGGGGGCAATCATGGCCGACTCGCTCGATACGGATCACGAGTTCTTCGAAATAGAGCGGAGAATAATGGAGTCGGCCATAGGAGGTCAAATGGACCAATCTGAGGCCGAGAGTATCCTGGGCAGTTTCATTGAAATATTAAAAGACGGGGAAAGCGAACAGTCGGAAACCAGGCAGAAAGGACCGACAAACCAAAACCAGCAAAAGGAAAGCGATCGTACCCGTCGGAATAAGCATAAATTTTCTCGGTACCAAGAACTATACAATAAGTGCCCAGGTAAATTAGTAGATATGGCGGTCACGGGATGTGTTGTTGAGGCTGGGGGGCAGGCAGAGCTCCCTGATAGAGCTAGCATCAAGCAGCTCTATGAGGACCTGTGGGGGAAGGTGGGACCCACCACAGGCCTACCACAGCTCGGAAGGAGCCCGAGCCCACTTTCCTCAATGAAGGAAATGTGGAGACCCGTCACTATCGTCGAAGTGGTGGATAAGATGAAAAAGATCAAAGCTGGAGCCGCTCCGGGTGTCGACGGCATAAAGAAAAACCACCTCCGTAAGAATGGCGCCTTACACGTTATGGTTAAGCTCTTCAACCTGCTGATGCTGCAGGGAGCATTCCCGAATCAATGGCGAGCCAATCGGACCGCGCTTATTCCCAAACCAGGGAAGAGCGCGGCCGATGTGAGGAATTGGAGACCAATCACTATTGGCTCGCTGATAAATAGAATTTACTCGGGAATGTTGGATCGCAGGTTGAGGAGCAAGATTATGAACCACAAAAGGCAGAAAGGCTTCACCAAAGAGGATGGGTGTAAGCAAAACATAGCCATTTTGAACAAAGCGCTAATGCTTATGAAAGAAAAGCACGGCGGGGTGGTTACAGTCGTCGACATCTCGAAAGCGTTTGACACGATTCCCCACGAGGCGATAGGGGACGGGCTCAAGAGAAAGGGTGTCCCGGCAACCATCGTGAATTATATAAAGGGAACGTACGAGGGTTGCCATACTGCCATCAGGACTAGAGGTCGGGACATCCCAATAAAAATCAAGAGGGGAGTCAAACAGGGAGACCCCCTGTCACCCTTGGTCTTCAACACAATCCTGGACCCCATAATCGAAGACCTTGACGAGACAACGGAGGGAACCCGAATGGGGGACGAGAACATCTCCGTCTTAGCTTTCGCAGACGACCTGGTACTACTAGCCAAGAATAGGGATGAGGCATCCCAGCAGCTGGGGAAACTGACGAAGTACCTCAGGCGGCTGGGTATGTCCATCGATTGTAGCAAATGCCGGACTTTCCAGGTCGTCTGCAAGAATAAAACTTGGTTTGCCGAGGATCCTGGTTTGGAGATCCGGGGAACGCCCATTCCGTGGGCAGGACCTGGCGACCTTTTCCAGTACCTTGGCATCAGGTTTGGCCCCTGGAGGGGCCCAGAGCGCGCGCGGACAGAGAACATAGTAAACGCAGCCAAAAACATACAGAAGATGGGGCTTAAGCCCCATCAAAAGGTGAATTTAATAAAAACTCACCTCCTGCCCCGGTATATACACCAAATGGTGGCGAATCCGCCACCGATTACAACACTCAAAAACCTCGACCACGAAATTAAACAAGTTATAAAAGAGCTGCTTCACCTGCATCCGTCAACGACGGATGGGGTGTTGTATGCCGAAAAGCAGAACGGTGGTCTGGGTATCCAAAAGGTGGCGGATATCGTACGAATAGCAAAGCTAAGAAATAGCGTAAATATGCTTAATAACGATGATCCGGCTATCAAGGAAGCCTACAAGGGGCAGGAGCAGATAATAAAGGTTTACGCAAGTTCTCTGGGGTTGGCATGGCCCAATACCCATAATGAAATTGAGCGCGCGCGCCTGGGTCTCAAAAGGAGGCATTTAGAGAGATGGAGGGAACTCGTCTCCCAAGGCCAAGGCGTCCAAGAGTTCATGGGCGATAAAATTGGGAACGCCTGGCTATATAGGCCGCCGCTGCTTAAGCCGTCAAGGTATATCGACGCGCTTAAGCTGAGAACGAATACGTTCGGCACAAGGGTCGCCTTGATAAGGGCGAAAAGAGACATTGACCCTATGTGCCGAAGATGTAATATGAGTATAGAGACCCTGGGGCACGTTTTGGGTAATTGTGTGCACACTAAGGCAGCCCGCATAAGAAGACACGATGAAATAGTGGCCATGATAGAGCAAAAAGTGGCCAAAAGGCACGCGGTATTCCAAGAGCCTTCTGTGAACGTCATGGGAGATATGAAGAAGCCGGATTTGGTTATTAAAGACCAAGAAAGGCTCCTCGTAGTGGACGTAACAGTCCGCTACGAGGATAAAGACAATCTCAGAAGAGCTCATATGGACAAAGCAAATAAATATAAGGAAACCGCTGAATTTATAAAAGCAAAGCTAAATTGCCAGAACGCTGAAGTCCTACCCATAGTGGTAGGGTGTCGCGGAGCAATGCCTTACAAAACACACAAGAACCTGAAGCGCCTAGGGCTCAGCAATGAAGAAGCGGTGACGGTATCTATGATTGCCCTCCGTTCGTCGATTGAAATCGCGAATGCGTTTTTGGACTACGATCACATAAGGTGATCGTTTTAAATTATTTATTTATTATTTATTATAATAAGGACGACGCTTGCGCCGATACTTGACGAAGCCAACAAGGCCAATCAAATATTTATTTATTTAAGACGAAGCTCACGCTGAAACTTGACGAGGCTCCTGAGGCCAATCAATTTACAAACATTAACGCAGCCAAAAGGCGAAGAAAGAGTAACGAGGCAGCTGCCAGCTGATAATAGAAATATTAGCCCGTTTCGGCCATTTACACCGAACGGTGCGAGTCCTTGCTACACCTTTTGGGTAGTAGGGCGCGGGGCGAGTTCTCTATGAGGGAACTCGGGGCGGCGCCTCCGCGCGGCTTCCCTGGGCACACGCTTGTCGTGCGGCTAAGTACGCCTCCCGTAAGGGTCCCCGTTCCTAATTTTTTCAAGCACGTGGGCAGATCGCTTGGTAGTGGCAGCAGAAAAGGGTGCCCAGCAGAGCGGCGTTAATTATTTTCTTTTTTTTTTTTTTTTACTGTTAACTAGTTTTATATTGTTATCACCTCACGAGCAGGTATAGCTCGGAAGTCTACCTGTCCTAATGGACAAGGTACAGGTCTAGCCAAATGCCTCGTCATCTAATTAGTGACGCGCACGTTGTATACATGAGACGTCGGAGGGCGTTGGGATGGGAGACGAGAAGGTCTCCATTTTGGCCTTTGCGGATGACCTGGTACTTCTGGCCAAGAATAAAACGGAGGCACAGAAGCAATGCGAGAAGGTACAGGGTTATCTCGGAAAGCTCGACATGAAAGCTGCGACTGATAAATGCAGCGCATTTCAAATTGCAAATAAAAGCAAGACGTGGTATGTGAAAAACCCAGAGTTAAAGTTGGGTCGGGAGGCAGTTCCATATTCAGACCCCGAAACCACAATTAAGTATCTGGGAGCCACGTTAGATCCCTGGAGGGGCCTGCATCGCGTCGCAGTCAAAGAAGTCTCAGACGCGGCAAAATGCATAGCGAGGATGAGGTTGAAACCAGACCAAAAGATCAACCTCATCAGAACGTACCTCCTGCCCAGGTATGTACATAGATTAGTGGCTAATCCGCCTCCCTTGGGCCTCCTGGACCAAATAGACCACGAGGTTAAGTTAATCATAAAGAAAATTTTGCACCTCCATCTGTCAACGACCGATGGAGTTATTTACTCTGACAAAAGTCATGGTGGTCTGGGTGTCCAGAGGATTGCAAACATAGTCAAGCTGGCCAAATTAAGGAATGCAATCAAAATGACGAGGGCCGAGGATGAGGCGGTTAGGCGTGCATACCTAGGGCAGGAGGGAATAATAAAGAAGTACGCTACGTCGGTGGGCCTCAGTTGGCCCACAAGTCTTGAAAGTATTGAGGGCGCGCGCAGGTCCCTCAAAAAGAGGGATACTGACAAATGGAGGCAGCTCGTCTCTCAAGGCCAGGGCATCAAGGAATTCTTTGGTGACAAAACCGGTAATGCCTGGCTGTATAATCCCAAATTATTGAAGCCGTCCAGATATCTGGACGCATTAAAATTGCGTACCAATACGTTCGGTACGAGAGTCGCACTCAGGAGAGCCAAGAAAGAAATAGATTATAAATGTAGGCGATGTGGCTCTCAGCCCGAGACCTTGGGACATATATTGGGCCAATGCACCCACACCAAGGCAAAGCGCATTAAACGCCATAACGAGATATGTAAGCTCGTACTCAGCAAGGTGGCAAGGCACTGCACTGTGTACGAGGAACCCGAAGTCAACGTTCTGGGGGAGCTACGCAAACCTGATTTGGTCATAAAAGACCATGATAGGGTTTGGGTAGTGGACGTCACGGTACGTTATGAGGACCGTGACAACCTCCGGAACGCATACCGGGAGAAGTTACGAAAGTATCGGGAAACGGCAGAGTACTTAAGAATAAAAATGAACGCTCTGCAAGCACAAGTGATCCCGATAGTGGTGGGGTGCAGGGGCGCAATACCCAAGGAAACGGAGAAGAACTTGAGGAACCTTGGGCTCGAAAGCAAGGACGTCTTGACGGCTTCTCTAATCGCACTCCGCTCGTCAATTGAAATGGCGAATCAGTTTATTGACTACGATCACATAATGTGATCGCTATGTATATTTATTTAGGTATATATTTACCTATGTATTTATGGACCAAGCCCATGGGCCGGATGAACTATTTATTAAAACGCAGCCGCAAGGCAAAGGAAATTTATTGGAAACGCAGCCGCAAGGCCAAGGAATATTTATTGCAAACGCAGTCGCAAGACAAAGGAATTATTTATTGAAAACGCAGCCGCAAGGCAAAGGAAGAATTAGAATTATGAACGAGGCAGCTGTCAGCCGATAAATATGATGTGTAGCCCGTCTCGGCCTTTTACACCGAGCGGTGCGAGTCCTGGTACATTTTCTGTGTATCAGGGCGCGGGGCGGATTCTATGCATGCAGAATCCGGGGCGACGCCTCCGCGGGGCTTTCCCTGGGCGCACGCTATGCGTGCGGCCGAGCTCGCCTCCCGAAAGGGTCCCCGTTCCTAATTTTTCCAAATCCGTAGGCAGATCGCTTGGCAGTGGAACTAGAAAATAGGCCCGATCAAGGAATTATTATTTGTTATTACCCTACGAGGAGGTTTAATCCTCGGAAGTCCACCAAGTCCTCGGACTTGGTGCAGAATAATAGCCAAATGCCTCGTCATCTAATTAGTGACGCGCATGAATGGATTAACGAGATTCCCTCTGTCCCTATCTACTGGTGGGGAGTAATTCAAGGGCTAGGTCAATGAAGTAGGAATACGGAGACCAGAACCCGGGGTTGCAGGAGCAGGGGTAGAGCATCCCCTGGCTCACCGAAAGTCCAAAAATCGTCCATTACGGCCCAAACACGCTCAAACCGAGCCGGAGCTGGCACCGGCCTCGGCAATGACGAAACCACCCAAGCGGATGCTGCGTACTCCCACCTAGAAACATCTACAAACACAGTGGAAAGAGTGCGCAGCAAGTGAAGGAGCCACGGCGGGTAAAAATTATAAGCGACCGATCACCCGTCGTATTGGAAAATAAAGCAACACGCCGCTGGCACTTGGAAAAAAAAAATAGCAACAGAATTGTGAAGCTGTCGAGCGAAAGTTTGGGTTGGGACTCAGGTGAGCCAAGGGTCGATGCTCCCCAGCCCGGCCGTTTTACTCGGGACATGATGCCCGAGGTCATGTTCAAGTTACGTTGCGTACCTCCACGCGGTCCCACTGGGGGTCCCGTGTCAAACGGGATCGCTAAACCGAACGTAGCGAAGCAGAGGGGGCAACTGCTGAGGTTTGTCCCCCCCGTGTTTGCCGTGCGGGGCGACCCGTGTCGTCGGAAAGGTGGGTCCTGGGATCTGAGGGGGCCCTGTCCTGCGGGAGAGTGTGCACCCAACACGTACCTTTGGCCACTGCTTCGACTAGACGGGCGGCTAGGCGAGAAAAGCAGCTCTTTGCCTAGTCAATCGGCTTGGAACGACCATACGTCTCGGCGAGTGGGTTCTATTTTGGGCGAGGAAGGGGACCTTGGAGTCCGGGGAGACCCGGTCGGCCTTGGAACGCGGACTATATCCTGGGTAATGTCCTAACCTGGCGGAGCCAGGTTCCATTTGAGGGTCCGAGGAGGCTGGGACATGCAGCGGGATGAAAAGACGTAACTTAATATGGAAATTCAAACTCAAATATCGGATCAACCCGTGGTCGTTCTTGAGATCCTCAAGAGCGACGCGGTGGTAGTAAAGAAGGAGGTCGACGATGCAGGTGCTCCCGGCACGTCGTCTCCCAAAACGAAGAACAAGGAGGGTGCTGGGGAGGGACACAAACACGCCTCCCCTAGCAAAGTTTCAACAGGCACGGCGAAGCCTGCGGGTGGCAAAACCCCCGCGCCGCCGCTGCCCAAGAAACAGGCGAGAAACGCGGCCAAGCCGCAAAAGCAGGATGGACCGGGTGTACCCACCCGTAAAAATCCAAAAGAGCCACGGGCCGATAAGCCCAGCGCTCACCTAACGTCAGGGGCCCACGGGAAGATCCCACCGGGCCCGGGAGTAAAGCCTGGAGACTGGACAACGGTCTCCAGGAAGAAAAAGGCCGGCACAGCCATACCAGGCAAACCGGCCTCCGAGAAACGGGGCAAGGTACCGACGGAGGCGGTATCTGGGCCCAAAATACGGCCGCTCGATCTCATACGAGACGAAGCCTCGGCCGTGATCGCGGATGTCCGGAGCTTCTGCCTTCGACCGGAGTCGAAGGTAACAAAGGAGGCCGGTGGCCGTGTGATCGGCCAAACATCCGCGCTCTACGAGCTCGTCCAGGAACTGCTCATTCGCAGCAGCTTCCTCGAAGGGCAGCTCGCCGCGGTGCGCCAGGACTCCAAGGAGTCCCTCAAGGCGGCCGTAGAGAGCGTGGCGCAGAGGACGCTGAAGGCGGTGAGCCGCCCAGATGCGAAATCTGCGACGGTAACAAAGGTGTCGACCTACGCAGATGCGGTTAAGGTCGTTAGCAAAAGAGTCTCCTCAGACGCGGTGATGCCACCCCGAAACGCGGTGCGCATATTCCCGCCGAAAGGAAAGAAGCAGAACAGTGACGTAACAAAAAACACTGTTCTGTCTGTCGTTAAGCCTACCAAGGCCAAGATCCGCGTTACAGCGGTTCGACGCATCCACTCAGGTGGCATAGTCGTCGAGACCGAACGCGAAGAAGACCTGAAGGCCTTCACGAATTCTGCGGAACTGAAAGGAGTGGGTCTTTCAGTTTCCGTACAAACGAAGAGGAAGCCTACACTTATAGTGTACGACGTTCCTCGCAAGGTTACAAAGGAGGAGGTTGTATCCAGTATTTGGAAACAAAACCTCAGTGAAATGACACAGGGGGAAGTGTCATCCGCCTTGAAAGTCCGGTTTGCAACCGGGCCCAAGGCGAATAACGCAAAAACGACCAACTGGGTCATTGAGTGCAGCCCGCAGGTTCGCCTGCGGCTCAAAGAAAGAGGCCGAGTATACATCGGATGGTCGTCTTGCCGTGTGCAGGACTACGTTGCGGTGGCTCGGTGCTTTAAGTGCCAGAGGTTTGGCCACATGGCCAAACACTGTAAAACCAAAGAGGAGATATGCGGACATTGTGCTAGAGGTGGGCACACGATCAGCTCCTGCAAGAGTTTGAACAAGACCCCGGTCTGTTCAAACTGCAAGGCTAGGGGCAAAAGACATGACCATCGGTCGAAAGACAAGTCCTGCGCGTCCTATCAGGTCGCGCTGGAACAAGCTATAGCTCGGACCGATTATGGCGGGCAAAAATAAACAAAATAAAACCGAGAGCATCCCTCTGAGACAATACCGGGTCGTGCAGCATAACATGCGACGAGCCCGGATTGTTCTTGATGAGGTGAGGGAGTTGATGCACTCGCGAAAGATCGATGTGCTGCTCGCGCAGGAGCCCTATTCCCAAGAGGGTACCGTCCCTGGGCTGGGGCTTGCGACGAAAGTAGTCACGGGGGGCACACCGGTAATGGCGGCAATTGCTGTCCGGAACCCGGAACTCTCCGTGGTCAAAATCTCGCATCTGTGCGACTCGCATTTGACCTGCGTTTGCATCAGCGATGATGCGGCCGGAAGTTTTTACTTGGTCAGTCAGTACTTTCAATGCTCCGAGGAGATTGAACCCAGCTTGGCTCGACTGGGAAAAGTACTTGATGCTCTCGGACACAGTCGGGTCGTTATCGCGGCGGACGTCAATGCCAAGTCCCCCTCGTGGGGCGGCACACGAACGGACGCGCGGGGAGATGAACTCGAAGAGTTCATCGCTCAACACGGCCTGACTGTGATGAACGATGCTGGAAGTATACCCACATACTCCAGCCCAAGTGGCGAATCATGGATCGACGTTACGCTAGTGACGAACGATATGTCGAAATATGTGAAAAACTGGAGGGTCCAATACGATTGGACCTCCAGCGATCATCGAGCGATTGAGTTTGTGTTACAGTTCGCAGACGTGAGCGAGGATCGTCGTGCCTTGGAGCCCCGATTCCGCACGTCCAAAGCGGACTGGTCTCGCTTCGATCGTGCGTTGCTTGAACGCGAGAGGCTCCTTCCCGGAGACGTCGAATGTCGAAGGGATGTCGAACATCTAGCACAGGAGATCGAGCTGGCGATCGTCCACGCGTGCAAAGCCTCCATACCTGTCAAGCAATGGCACTCAAAATCCGT
>NW_027478560.1:757500-775000 GCF_051014685.1 Ptiloglossa arizonensis
TTCCGGACCGATGTGACCGGGAAGCATCACGCCGCTGGGACTTTGAAACTTTCGGCACGTATCGAACAGTTCTTCTCTATTATCTCGAGAACGGACACGACGACCGTACACTTTGAGCACACAGCAGCGTGTTTTAGCATGCCAGCTACACGGTGGTGTGCCTAACGTGTGGATAGCTCGAAATTTTCGTTCCGGACCGATGTGACCGGGAAGCATCACGCCGCTGGGACTTTTTTTTTTTTTTTTTTTTAACGTGGGGGAAATCTTCGAAAGACCCCCCCGCCGCCTGGGGAGGGGCGGGGGGAGTGTGGGATTCCCCGCGCCCGGAAGGAAACCCATCGGGCGCGGGACCTACCCACTAAAACCCACCACGGTGGCCATCCTCGCACTATGCAGGGGGAGCACCTGGGACCGAAGACATCATAACATCAGGTGCTCCCCCGTGCAGGGCTCTCGCGCCCGTGTCCTCCCGTTCCAGGGAAGGGAGGGGGTACTTCACCCTCCCTTCCCTGTTTTCTCCTCGGCGCTCTGGCGCCCGACGTCGGAGCAGGGCCACACTGCTCCGACGTCCCACTCCCGGGGGCCGCCCGAGGGCGGCCGCGAGTCCCACACTCGCGACCGCCCACGGCCCCCATAGCCGCGCCGGGGGCACGGCCCTGGGACCGTGCCGTCGGCGCGGCCGCACCCCGGCTCGTACGCTCCCGAGGGCGGCTCTGGCCTCTCCGCCCTCAAGAGCGTCGCCGTCCCTTACTCTACCCACCCCTCAGACGACGGGCGGTGGCACGAGCCTCAAGGGCTACGCACCCCCGCCCGCCGCTCTCAGGGTGGCCTCCCCGGCCCTTCCGGAGGCCCACCCGCCCCCGGCCTCGGACGGGGCCTCGCTCGCGGTCTCCCGCTCTCGCGAATGCGGCTCGCGGCCTCCTTCTGCGAGATTACCTCCTCGCAGAAGGAGGCCACGGCCCGCCACTTCGTCTCGCTGCCGAGCATGGCCTGTACCACGCCCGGCAGCGATAGGTCCGCCCCAATCACGGCCGTGAGGACACGGCGCTCCACCCCCCAGGCCGGACACACCTCGAGGGTGTGTTGCGCCGTGTCCTCGTCCGCTGGACAGTGCCAGCAGCGCGCCGCCTCTTCCACACCGATCCGGCACAGGTACTGACCGAAGCATCCGTGCCCGGACAGCACCTGCACCAACCGGTAGGTGAGTGAGCCGAAGCGCCTACCCAGCCACTCAAACAGGACCGGCCGGATAGCCCGGACAGTCCTCTGGCCGAACAACGGCTCGGCCAGCCGCTGCTGCCAAAGCTGCAGCATGGACTCCCGGGCCTGGCGCCTCAGGGCCTCCACCTCGCATCCCGCCAGGACCACCCCATCCTCGCGGGCGCGCATGCGGCCCTCGTAGAAAGCCGCATGCGCGCCCGCGATCAAGTCCGCCGGGGGTAGCCCTGACAGGACGCTCGCCGCCTCATACGAAACGGTCCGGTACCCCCGGGCGATCCGCAGTGCAAGCCGCCTTTGAACCCGGCGCAGCAATACCATGCTGCGCCGGGAGGCGGCCAGGTCGCCCGCCCAAACGGGGGCCCCGTATAGGGCCACCGAGTGGACCATTCCCGCGTAGAGGCGGCGAACCCGGTCACTCGGGCCCCGCAGGTTGGGGAGGATACGGCCCAAAGCGCCAACTATCCCCTCCAACCGCGGGGCCAGGGCCCGGAAATGGCCCTCGAAGCGCCAGTGGCTGTCGAGGTGAAGTCCCAGATATTTCATCTGAGACCTCACCTCGACGTCTGTCTCACCCACCCGGATCAGGGGGGGAGGCGGCTCTCCCCGGGGTCTATACATCCCGAGTACCTCGGTTTTGTGGAGAGCCACCTCCAAACCGATCCCCCTGATCCGGGAGACGACGCGCCGGACACCGTCCTCGGCGGCCCGAACAGCCCCCCTCCAGTCCCCCCCGACGGCCAACAACAAGGTGTCGTCCGCATAACATGTCAGACTGACGCCGACGCCGCTGGGACTTTGAAACTTTCGGCACGTATCGAACAGTTCTTCTCTATTATCTCGAGAACGGACACGACGACCGTACACTTTGAGCACACAGCAGCGTGTTTTAGCATGCCAGCTACACGGTGGTGTGCCTAACGTGTGGATAGCTCGAAATTTTCGTTCCGGACCGATGTGACCGGGAAGCATCACGCCGCTGGGACTTTGAAACTTTCGGCACGTATCGAACAGTTCTTCTCTATTATCTCGAGAACGGACACGACGACCGTACACTTTGAGCACACAGCAGCGTGTTTTAGCATGCCAGCTACACGGTGGTGTGCCTAACGTGTGGATAGCTCGAAATTTTCGTTCCGGACCGATGTGACCGGGAAGCATCACGCCGCTGGGACTTTGAAACTTTCGGCACGTATCGAACAGTTCTTCTCTATTATCTCGAGAACGGACACGACGACCGTACACTTTGAGCACACAGCAGCGTGTTTTAGCATGCCAGCTACACGGTGGTGTGCCTAACGTGTGGATAGCTCGAAATTTTCGTTCCGGACCGATGTGACCGGGAAGCAACACGCCGCTGGGACTTTGAAACTTTCGGCACGTATCGAACAGTTCTTCTCTATTATCTCGAGAACGGACACGACGACCGTACACTTTGAGCACACAGCAGCGTGTTTTAGCATGCCAGCTACACGGTGGTGTGCCTAACGTGTGGATAGCTCGAAATTTTCGTTCCGGACCGATGTGACCGGGAAGCAACACGCCGCTGGGACTTTGAAACTTTCGGCACGTATCGAACAGTTCTTCTCTATTATCTCGAGAACGGACACGACGACCGTACACTTTGAGCACACAGCAGCGTGTTTTAGCATGCCAGCTACACGGTGGTGTGCCTAACGTGTGGATAGCTCGAAATTTTCGTTCCGGACCGATGTGACCGGGAAGCATCACGCCGCTGGGACTTTGAAACTTTCGGCACGTATCGAACAGTTCTTCTCTATTATCTCGAGAACGGACACGACGACCGTACACTTTGAGCACACAGCAGCGTGTTTTAGCATGCCAGCTACACGGTGGTGTGCCTAACGTGTGGATAGCTCGAAATTTTCGTTCCGGACCGATGTGACCGGGAAGCATCACGCCGCTGGGACTTTGAAACTTTCGGCACGTATCGAACAGTTCTTCTCTATTATCTCGAGAACGGACACGACGACCGTACACTTTGAGCACACAGCAGCGTGTTTTAGCATGCCAGCTACACGGTGGTGTGCCTAACGTGTGGATAGCTCGAAATTTTCGTTCCGAACCGATGTGACCGGGAAGCATCACGCCGCTGGGACTTTGAAACTTTCGGCACGTATCGAACAGTTCTTCTCTATTATCCCGAGAACGGACACGACGACCGTACACTTTGAGCACACAGCAGCGTGTTTTAGCATGCCAGCTACACGGTGGTGTGCCTAACGTGTGGATAGCTCGAAATTTTCGTTCCGGACCGATGTGACCGGGAAGCATCACGCCGCTGGGACTTTGAAACTTTCGGCACGTATCGAACAGTTCTTCTCTATTATCTCGAGAACGGACACGACGACCGTACACTTTGAGCACACAGCAGCGTGTTTTAGCATGCCAGCTACACGGTGGTGTGCCTAACGTGTGGATAGCTCGAGATTTTCGTTCCGGACCGATGTGACCGGGAGGCAACACGCCGCTGGGACTTTGAAACTTTCGGCATGTATCGAACAGTTCTTCTCTATTATCTCGAGAACGGACACGACGACCGTACACTTTGAGCACACAGCAGCGTGTTTTAGCATGCCAGCTACACGGTGGTGTGCCTAACGTGTGGATAGCTCGAAATTTTCGTTCCGGACCGATGTGACCGGGAAGCATCACGCCGCTGGGACTTTGAAACTTTCGGCACGTATCGAACAGTTCTTCTCTATTATCTCGAGAACGGACACGACGACCGTACACTTTGAGCACACAGCAGCGTGTTTTAGCATGCCAGCTACACGGTGGTGTGCCTAACGTGTGGATAGCTCGAAATTTTCGTTCCGGACCGATGTGACCGGGAAGCATCACGCCGCTGGGACTTTGAAACTTTCGGCACGTATCGAACAGTTCTTCTCTATTATCTCGAGAACGGACACGACGACTGTACACTTTGAGCACACAGCAGCGTGTTTTAGCATGCCAGCTACACGGTGGTGTGCCTAACGTGTGGATAGCTCGAAATTTTCGTTCCGGACCGATGTGACCGGGAAGCAACACGCCGCTGGGACTTTGAAACTTTCGGCACGTATCGAACAGTTCTTCTCTATTATCTCGAGAACGGACACGACGACCGTACACTTTGAGCACACAGCAGCGTGTTTTAGCATGCCAGCTACACGGTGGTGTGCCTAACGTGTGGATAGCTCGAAATTTTCGTTCCGGACCGATGTGACCGGGAAGCAACACGCCGCTGGGACTTTGAAACTTTCGGCGCGTATCGAACAGTTCTTCTCTATTATCTCGAGAACGGACACGACGACCGTACACTTTGAGCACACAGCAGCGTGTTTTAGCATGCCAGCTACACGGTGGTGTGCCTAACGTGTGGATAGCTCGAAATTTTCGTTCCGGACCGATGTGACCGGGAAGCAACACGCCGCTGGGACTTTGAAACTTTCGGCACGTATCGAACAGTTCTTCTCTATTATCTCGAGAACGGACACGACGACCGTACACTTTGAGCACACAGCAGCGTGTTTTAGCATGCCAGCTACACGGTGGTGTGCCTAACGTGTGGATAGCTCGAAATTTTCGTTCCGGACCGATGTGACCGGGAAGCATCACGCCGCTGGGACTTTGAAACTTTCGGCACGTATCGAACAGTTCTTCTCTATTATCTCGAGAACGGACACGACGACCGTACACTTTGAGCACACAGCAGCGTGTTTTAGCATGCCAGCTACACGGTGGTGTGCCTAACGTGTGGATAGCTCGAAATTTTCGTTCCGGACCGATGTGACCGGGAAGCATCACGCCGCTGGGACTTTGAAACTTTCGGCACGTATCGAACAGTTCTTCTCTATTATCTCGAGAACGGACACGACGACCGTACACTTTGAGCACACAGCAGCGTGTTTTAGCATGCCAGCTACACGGTGGTGTGCCTAACGTGTGGATAGCTCGAAATTTTCGTTCCGAACCGATGTGACCGGGAAGCATCACGCCGCTGGGACTTTGAAACTTTCGGCACGTATCGAACAGTTCTTCTCTATTATCCCGAGAACGGACACGACGACCGTACACTTTGAGCACACAGCAGCGTGTTTTAGCATGCCAGCTACACGGTGGTGTGCCTAACGTGTGGATAGCTCGAAATTTTCGTTCCGGACCGATGTGACCGGGAAGCATCACGCCGCTGGGACTTTGAAACTTTCGGCACGTATCGAACAGTTCTTCTCTATTATCTCGAGAACGGACACGACGACCGTACACTTTGAGCACACAGCAGCGTGTTTTAGCATGCCAGCTACACGGTGGTGTGCCTAACGTGTGGATAGCTCGAGATTTTCGTTCCGGACCGATGTGACCGGGAGGCAACACGCCGCTGGGACTTTGAAACTTTCGGCATGTATCGAACAGTTCTTCTCTATTATCTCGAGAACGGACACGACGACCGTACACTTTGAGCACACAGCAGCGTGTTTTAGCATGCCAGCTACACGGTGGTGTGCCTAACGTGTGGATAGCTCGAAATTTTCGTTCCGGACCGATGTGACCGGGAAGCATCACGCCGCTGGGACTTTGAAACTTTCGGCACGTATCGAACAGTTCTTCTCTATTATCTCGAGAACGGACACGACGACCGTACACTTTGAGCACACAGCAGCGTGTTTTAGCATGCCAGCTACACGGTGGTGTGCCTAACGTGTGGATAGCTCGAAATTTTCGTTCCGGACCGATGTGACCGGGAAGCATCACGCCGCTGGGACTTTGAAACTTTCGGCACGTATCGAACAGTTCTTCTCTATTATCTCGAGAACGGACACGACGACTGTACACTTTGAGCACACAGCAGCGTGTTTTAGCATGCCAGCTACACGGTGGTGTGCCTAACGTGTGGATAGCTCGAAATTTTCGTTCCGGACCGATGTGACCGGGAAGCAACACGCCGCTGGGACTTTGAAACTTTCGGCACGTATCGAACAGTTCTTCTCTATTATCTCGAGAACGGACACGACGACCGTACACTTTGAGCACACAGCAGCGTGTTTTAGCATGCCAGCTACACGGTGGTGTGCCTAACGTGTGGATAGCTCGAAATTTTCGTTCCGGACCGATGTGACCGGGAAGCAACACGCCGCTGGGACTTTGAAACTTTCGGCGCGTATCGAACAGTTCTTCTCTATTATCTCGAGAACGGACACGACGACCGTACACTTTGAGCACACAGCAGCGTGTTTTAGCATGCCAGCTACACGGTGGTGTGCCTAACGTGTGGATAGCTCGAAATTTTCGTTCCGGACCGATGTGACCGGGAAGCAACACGCCGCTGGGACTTTGAAACTTTCGGCACGTATCGAACAGTTCTTCTCTATTATCTCGAGAACGGACACGACGACCGTACACTTTGAGCACACAGCAGCGTGTTTTAGCATGCCAGCTACACGGTGGTGTGCCTAACGTGTGGATAGCTCGAAATATTCGTTCCGGACCGATGTGACCGGGAAGCAACACGCCGCTGGGACTTTGAAACTTTCGGCACGTATCGAACAGTTCTTCTCTATTATCTCGAGAACGGACACGACGACCGTACACTTTGAGCACACAGCAGCGTGTTTTAGCATGCCAGCTACACGGTGGTGTGCCTAACGTGTGGATAGCTCGAAATTTTCGTTCCGGACCGATGTGACCGGGAAGCATCACGCCGCTGGGACTTTGAAACTTTCGGCACGTATCGAACAGTTCTTCTCTATTATCTCGAGAACGGACACGACGACCGTACACTTTGAGCACACAGCAGCGTGTTTTAGCATGCCAGCTACACGGTGGTGTGCCTAACGTGTGGATATCGCGAAATTTTCGTTCCGGACCGATGTGACCGGGAAGCATCACGCCGCTGGGACTTTGAAACTTTCGGCACGTATCGAACAGTTCTTCTCTATTATCTCGAGAACGGACACGACGACCGTACACTTTGAGCACACAGCAGCGTGTTTTAGCATGCCAGCTACACGGTGGTGTGCCTAACGTGTGGATAGCTCGAAATTTTCGTTCCGGACCGATGTGACCGGGAAGCATCACGCCGCTGGGACTTTGAAACTTTCGGCACGTATCGAACAGTTCTTCTCTATTATCTCGAGAACGGACACGACGACCGTACACTTTGAGCACACAGCAGCGTGTTTTAGCATGCCAGCTACACGGTGGTGTGCCTAACGTGTGGATAGCTCGAAATTTTCGTTCCGGACCGATGTGACCGGGAAGCATCACGCCGCTGGGACTTTGAAACTTTCGGCACGTATCGAACAGTTCTTCTCTATTATCTCGAGAACGGACACGACGACCGTACACTTTGAGCACACAGCAGCGTGTTTTAGCATGCCAGCTACACGGTGGTGTGCCTAACGTGTGGATAGCTCGAAATTTTCGTTCCGGACCGATGTGACCGGGAAGCATCACGCCGCTGGGACTTTGAAACTTTCGGCACGTATCGAACAGTTCTTCTCTATTATCTCGAGAACGGACACGACGACCGTACACTTTGAGCACACAGCAGCGTGTTTTAGCATGCCAGCTACACGGTGGTGTGCCTAACGTGTGGATAGCTCGAAATATTCGTTCCGGACCGATGTGACCGGGAAGCAACACGCCGCTGGGACTTTTTTTTTTTTTTTTTTTTTTTTTTTTAACGTGGGGGAAATCTTCGAAAGACCCCCCCGCCGCCTGGGGAGGGGCGGGGGGAGTGTGGGATTCCCCGCGCCCGGAGGAAACCCATCGGGCGCGGGACCTACCCACTAAAACCCACCACGGTGGCCATCCTCGCACTATGCAGGGGGAGCACCTGGGACCGAAGACATCATAACATCAGGTGCTCCCCCGTGCAGGGCTCTCGCGCCCGTGTCCTCCCGTTCCAGGGAAGGGAGGGGGTACTTCACCCTCCCTTCCCTGTTTTCTCCTCGGCGCTCTGGCGCCCGACGTCGGAGCAGGGCCACACTGCTCCGACGTCCCACTCCCGGGGGCCGCCCGAGGGCGGCCGCGAGTCCCACACTCGCGACCGCCCACGGCCCCCATAGCCGCGCCGGAGGCACGGCCCTGGGACCGTGCCGTCGGCGCGGCCGCACCCGGCCGTACGCTCCCGAGGGCGGCTCTGGCCTCTCCGCCCTCGAGAGCGTCGCCGTCCCTTACTCTTCCCACCCTTCACACGACGGGCGGTGGCACGAGCCTCAAGGGCTACGCACCCCCGCCCGCCGCTCTCAGGGTGGCCTCCCCGGCCCTTCCGGAGGCCCACCCGCCCCCGGCCTCGGACGGGGCCTCGCTCGCGGACGCCCGCTCTCGCGAATGCGGCTCGCGGCCTCCTTCTGCGAGATTACCTCCTCGCAGAAGGAGGACACGGCCCGCCACTTCGTCTCGCTGCCGAGCATGGCCTGTACCACGCCCGGCAGCGATAGGTCCGCCCCAATCACGGCCGTGAGGACACGGCGCTCCACCCCCCAGGCCGGACACACCTCGAGGGTGTGTTGCGCCGTGTCCTCGTCCGCTGGACAGTGCCAGCAGCGCGCCGCCTCCTCCACACCGATCCGGCACAGGTACTGTCCGAAGCATCCGTGCCCGGACAGCACCTGCACCAACCGGTAGGTGAGTGAGCCGAAGCGCCTACCCAGCCACTCAAACAGGACCGGCCGGATAGCCCGGACAGTCCTCTGGCCGAACAACGGCTCGGCCAGCCGCTGCTGCCAAAGCTGCAGCATGGACTCCCGGGCCTGGCGCCTGAGGGCCTCCACCTCGCATCCCGCCAGGACCACCCCATCCTCGCGGGCGCGCATGCGGCCCTCGTAGAAAGCCGCATGCGCGCCCGCGATCAAGTCCGCCGGGGGTAGCCCTGACAGGACGCTCGCCGCCTCATACGAAACGGTCCGGTACCCCCGGGCGATCCGCAATGCAAGCCGCCTTTGAACCCGGCGCAGCAATACCTTGCTGCGCCGGGAGGCGGCCAGGTCGCCCGCCCAAACGGGGGCCCCGTATAGGGCCACCGAGTGGACCATTCCCGCGTAGAGGCGGCGAACCCGGTCACTCGGGCCCCGCAGGTTGGGGAGGATACGGCCCAAAGCGCCAACTATCCCCTCCAACCGCGGGGCCAGGGCCCGGAAATGACCCTCGAAGCGCCAGTGGCTGTCGAGGCGAAGTCCCAGATATTTCATCTGAGACCTCACCTCGACGTCTGTCTCACCCACCCGGATCAGGGGGGGAGGCGGCTCTCCCCGGGGTCTATACATCCCGAGTACCTCGGTTTTGTGGAGAGCCACCTCCAAACCGATCCCCCTGATCCGGGAGACGACGCGCCGGGCACCGTCCTCGGCGGCCCGAACAGCCCCCCTCCAGTCCCCCCCGACGGCCAACAACAAGGTGTCGTCCGCGTAGCACGTCAGACTGACGCCGTCGGGGAGGTCTTCGGCCCGCAGGACGGTGTCGTACCCGAGGTTCCACAGCAGGGGTCCTAACACCGACCCCTGCGGAACCCCGGAGTACACCGCTCTCCTCTCCGTCCCGCACCGGCCCGGATACTCGATCCACCTGTCGCGGAGGTAGTCCTCGACGACTGCCCTAAGGTAGGCGGGGACTCGATGTTCCTCAAGCCCCCGCCTAATCGCCTCCCAGGGTAGGGTGTTAAACGCATTGGCGATGTCCAAGGACACCGCCAATGCCACCCCACCCCGGGAGACCGCCGAGGCCGAGAGGGACCGGACGCGTCGAATCGCGTCGATCGTCGACCGGCCCTCCCGGAACCCGAACTGGCACTCCGCCAGCCCGGGCCCACCCCGCGACAGGTGCCCGACGATGCGGGCCGCCACGACTCTTTCCAGGAGCTTGCCCACATCGTCGAGCAGGCAAATCGGCCGGTACGCGGACGGAGAGTCCGCGGGCCTACCCTCTTTCCGGAGGAGGACCATTCGGGCCACCTTCCATGCGGAGGGGAATCGCCCGGCCTCCAGGCAGCGGTCGAATAGCTCCCGGAGGCCGTCACCCAGGACGTCCGCGGCCAAGACCAAGACTCGGCCGGGCACTCCCGAAGGACCCGGGGCAGTATCCTTCGCCCCGAGTCTTCGGATGGCCGCGGCTAGCTCCCCAGCCGAGACCCCCAGCTCCGCGGACCAGGTGGTCGGGTCCGCAGAGGGACGTGGCCCGCTCTCCCCCACGATCGGGAAGAGCGTGTCGACCACGTCCCTCAAGAGCTGGGGGTCGAGACCCTCGGTGATCGGGGGCGCCCATGGCCGGAGTTTATTCAGAACTATCCGGTATGGGCGCCCCCATGGATCCCGCTCGAGGGTCTCGAGGAGCTCCTTCCAGCTCTGGGCCTTGGCCCGTTTGATGGCGACCTGCAGAGCCCTCTTTCCCGCGCGATAGGACTCGTACAGTTCCGCCGCCCTAGCCCGCGCGCCGTCGTCGCCGTTCCGTCCGGCCCGACGACGCGCGCGGGTGTACTGGCGTCGGGCCCGGACGCATGCTTTCCGCAATTCCCCGATTTCGCCCGACCACCAGTACACCGCCCGACGAGGAGACCGCGGCCCGGCCCGGGGCATCGCCGCGTCGCAAATGCGCGCGATGGCGCTCCCGAGCCGAGCCACGGCCCCCTCCAGGTCGGGCAGCCTGGTCTCCCGTCGAGGCCAGGTTTCGGCCAGAGCGGCTGCCACCAGGACGTCCTTGTCAAGGCGCCGAAGCGCCCATCTGCGTGGTGGTGGTGGGGCGCTACCCGCTCCCGGGCGGAGGCGTCGGTGCGGGGCCGCGGCGGCCTCGGGGGAGGTCAAGACCACGCGGATATACCGGTGGTCCGATAATGTCTCCTCCCCCACCACCACGTCCCACCCGGACACCATACGCGCGGCGCCGGGGGATCCAAACGTCAAATCCACTATGGACCCTCCCCCGCGCCGCACGCACGTCAGCTCCGACCCCCGGTTAATCAACCGGAGGTCGAAGCCCGCCGCCCAGTCGCCCAGAGCCTCGCCCCTCCGATTGGTCCTGGGGGACCCCCATGCCACAGACCAGGCATTGAAGTCCCCCAGGACCAGCACCGGCCGGGGCGCAATCCTTGTGAGGCACGCCCCCACCCCGGCCAGGTACTGCTCGAAGGCAGCAAGGCCGCAGTTGGGCGAAACGTAGCACCCCACCACGGCGACTCCCCCCCACTGGACGGCGACGAATCCCGCCCCGTTCTCCAGTAAGGAGAACGGAGGGGACCCGTCACCGCCCTGCCACACAGCCGCCACCAAGCCGCCCGCATCCCCCATCCAATGCGGATGGTCGGGGACGCGGTACGGCTCGGCGGCGACTGCCAGACCACCCCCCCACTCCGCCAGCGTCTGACACATCAGGTCCTGCGCTGCACGGCAGTGGTTGAGGTTGGCCTGCAGGAGGAGGCGGGGAGCCATTATTTGATGGCCTCCTCACCGCCTCCTGGTGGCACCTCCGTGAGGACGGCGGCGGGGCCGATGTCCACCTCCATCGCGGACACCAACGCCGTCGCCGCCTCCGACCTCTTCCTTGCGGCCGTCGCGTCGGTCGCGGCCAGGTCCGCGGGCGCCGCGGCGCTCGCAGCTGGGGCCGCTCTCACCGGCGCCGGGAGCGGCCCCGGCGCCCCCCTCCTCTGCCCTCGTCGGGATGGGGGGGTACACTGCTTCCCCCCCATTCGGTGCGCGGCGGGTCTCCCCATGTCCGCACACAGCGGGCACTTGGGGGCCGCCGCGCAGTGGCTCGCGCGGTGGCCTTCGGCACCGCAGCGGTAACAAGCACCGCTGCGGTCCACCGCGGAGGTGCACCGCTGCCTGACATGGCCCGTCTCCAGGCAGCGGTAGCACTGGAGTGGGCGTTGGGCGAGGACCTCGATCCTCGCCGACACCCACCCCACCACGATCCTCCCGACTGCTTCTAACTTCCGGGCAGCCGGAAGAGGGCACCGTGCCCACACCGCTCCCAGGCCGGAGGAGGACCGCCGGACCTCCCCGGTCCGGATGTCCCCCTCAGAGCAGCCACCGGCCTGGGCCAGCGCCCTGGCCACCTCCTCCCGGGTGACCGAGTCGTCCAGCCCACAAACGCGCAGCTCCGCGCTCTTTGTGGGCCGGGCGACCCTGACACCCCGGGGTGCCAAGGCCTCGCCCAGCTTTTCGGCCAGTCGGTCCGCCCTGGCTGCGTTGTCGGGGCCGCTCACGCGCAGCATGAGCGCCCCCGTCACCGCCCATCTCGGGCGGACCGACTCGATGGCGAGTGCGGCCAAGGATATATTTTCCTTGGCCGCTGCCATCACCTCCCCGTAGGAGACGCCCCCCCCCCCTCCGGGACGGTCAGCATAACTGCTGCCGTTGAAGGGGGGCGTCCCAGACGGGGCTTCGCCCTCCCCGCCTTTCCGTCCCTCTTCGGGGCAACCGGCGGGGGAGGCGGCGGCACCCGGGCCGCCCTCCTCGCCGTCCTTCCCGCCCTTCGGCCCAGCACTTCGGTCCACAAGGGACCGGATGGGGGCGGCGGCGGAGGCATTTGTGCCCCCGCCGTCGCCCCCACCACGGCACCCCTGCCCTTCGTCTTTGCCGCAGGGCCCGGAACCGCGATGGTCCCCCCCTGCGGTTCCCCGCCCCCCGGTTGTTTCCCGGGCCCGGTCCTCGGTCCCGCCGGCGCTCCGCCCTTGGGGCGAAGCGCCGCCCGGATTTCGCCGCGGATGACGGCCATCATGGCCGCCATCTTGGCGTCCATGAGGAGCTCGATGCTCCTCATGGACGTCGCTGGTGTGGGGGGAGCTCCCGCCTTCCCCCTCCCACACGTGCAGTCGCCCGTCGGCCCCGGATGCGGGCGCCTCCTAAGGGCGTCCGTCTCCCTCCGCGAGCACGCCAGCTCGTCTTGCAGCGCCTCCACACGCTGCCTTAGCTGGGCGTTCGTGCTCTCCAAGGCAGCTGGGACACGTCGTTCCAGCTCCTGGAGAGCCCTCCGCGCCTCCGTCGCGGCCTGGCCAACCGACCTCGCGGAGGCTGTAGTCAGCCCCCGCGAGGTGGTGGCCACCTTCTCAATAGACCTCAGGGACGAGGCAATACGGGCCGATACATGGGCCGTATCCTCGTCCCTGAGGTCCTCCTCCCCGTCGCTCACCGTGAGCAACGGTGGAGCAGCGGACGTGGACGGAGCTTCCTCCGTCCTCCGCCCCTCCACCGTCCTGCGCCTCTTTACGCCCGCGGCGCTGGTCGCGGACGCCAGGGACGAGACCGACGCCGTCTCGTCCCCCTCCTCGAACGGCGCCCGGTGGGGCACGAGTGCCCCCTCCGTCGCCACACTTCGCGCCACTCGCTCCGACCCCCCTCCCCCTTTTTTCTTTTTTGGCATATTACTGCCGCTGGGACTTTGAAACTTTCGGCACGTATCGAACAGTTCTTCCCTATTATCTCGAGAACGGACACGACGACCGTACACTTTGAGCACACAGCAGCGTGTTTTAGCATGCCAGCTACACGGTGGTGTGCCTAACGTGTGGATAGCTCGAAATTTTCGTTCCGGACCGATGTGACCGGGAAGCATCACGCCGCTGGGACTTTGAAACTTTCGGCACGTATCGAACAGTTCTTCTCTATTATCTCGAGAACGGACACGACGACCGTACACTTTGAGCACACAGCAGCGTGTTTTAGCATGCCAGCTACACGGTGGTGTGCCTAACGTGTGGATAGCTCGAAATTTTCGTTCCGGACCGATGTGACCGGGAAGCATCACGCCGCTGGGACTTTGAAACTTTCGGCACGTATCGAACAGTTCTTCTCTATTATCTCGAGAACGGACACGACGACCGTACACTTTGAGCACACAGCAGCGTGTTTTAGCATGCCAGCTACACGGTGGTGTGCCTAACGTGTGGATAGCTCGAAATTTTCGTTCCGGACCGATGTGACCGGGAAGCATCACGCCGCTGGGACTTTTTTTTTTTTTTTTTTTTTTTTTTTTTAACGTGGGGGAAATCTTCGAAAGACCCCCCCGCCGCCTGGGGAGGGGCGGGGGGAGTGTGGGATTCCCCGCGCCCGGAAGGAAACCCATCGGGCGCGGGACCTACCCACTAAAACCCACCACGGTGGCCATCCTCGCACTATGCAGGGGGAGCACCTGGGACCGAAGACATCATAACATCAGGTGCTCCCCCGTGCAGGGCTCTCGCGCCCGTGTCCTCCCGTTCCAGGGAAGGGAGGGGGTACTTCACCCTCCCTTCCCTGTTTTCTCCTCGGCGCTCTGGCGCCCGACGTCGGAGCAGGGCCACACTGCTCCGACGTCCCACTCCCGGGGGCCGCCCGAGGGCGGCCGCGAGTCCCACACTCGCGACCGCCCACGGCCCCCATAGCCGCGCCGGAGGCACGGCCCTGGGACCGTGCCGTCGGCGCGGCCGCACCCCGGCTCGTACGCTCCCGAGGGCGGCTCTGGCCTCTCCGCCCTCGAGAGCGCCGCCGTCCCTTACTCTACCCACCCTTTAGACGACGGGCGGTGGCACGAGCCTCAAGGGCTACGCACCACCGCCCGCCGCTCTCAGGGTGGCCTCCCCGGCCCTTCCGGAGGCCCACCCGCCCCCGGCCTCGGACGGGGCCTCGCTCGCGGTCGCCCGCTCTCGCGAATGCGGCTCGCGGCCTCCTTCTGCGAGATTACCTCCTCGCAGAAGGAGACCACGGCCCGCCACTTCGTCTCGCTGCCGAGCATGGCCTGTACCACGCCCGGCAGCGATAGGTCCGCCCCAATCACAGCCGTGAGGACACGGCGCTCCACCCCCCAGGCCGGACACACCTCGAGGGTGTGTTGCGCCGTGTCCTCGTCCGCTGGACAGTGCCAGCAGCGCGCCGCCTCTTCCACACCGATCCGGCACAGGTACTGTCCGAAGCATCCGTGCCCGGACAGCACCTGCACCAACCGGTAGGTGAGTGAGCCGAAGCGCCTACCCAGCCACTCAAACAGGACCGGCCGGATAGCCCGGACAGTCCTCTGGCCGAACAACGGCTCGGCCAGCCGCTGCTGCCAAAGCTGCAGCATGGACTCCCGGGCCTGGCGCCTGAGGGCCTCCACCTCGCATCCCGCCAGGACCACCCCATCCTCGCGGGCGCGCATGCGGCCCTCGTAGAAAGCCGCATGCGCGCCCGCGATCAAGTCCGCCGGGGGTAGCCCTGACAGGACGCTCGCCGCCTCATACGAAACGGTCCGGTACCCCCGGGCGATCCGCAATGCAAGCCGCCTTTGAACCCGGCGCAGCAATACCTTGCTGCGCCGGGAGGCGGCCAGGTCGCCCGCCCAAACGGGGGCCCCGTATAGGGCCACCGAGTGGACCATTCCCGCGTAGAGGCGGCGAACCCGGTCACTCGGGCCCCGCAGGTTGGGGAGGATACGGCCCAAAGCGCCAACTATCCTCTCCAACCGCGGGGCCAGGGCCCGGAAATGACCCTCGAAGCGCCAGTGGCTGTCGAGGTGAAGCCCAGATATTTCATCTGAGACCTCACCTCGACGTCTGTCTCACCCACCCGGATCAGGGGGGGAGGCGGCTCTCCCCGGGGTCTATACATCCCGAGTACCTCGGTTTTGTGGAGAGCCACCTCCAAACCGATCCCCCTGATCCGGGAGACGACGCGCCGGGCACCGTCCTCGGCGGCCCGAACAGCCCCCCTCCAGTCCCCCCCGGCGCCGCTGGGACTTTGAAACTTTCGGCACGTATCGAACAGTTCTTCTCTATTATCTCGAGAACGGACACGACGACCGTACACTTTGAGCACACAGCAGCGTGTTTTAGCATGCCAGCTACACGGTGGTGTGCCTAACGTGTGGATAGCTCGAAATTTTCGTTCCGGACCGATGTGACCGGGAAGCATCACGCCGCTGGGACTTTGAAACTTTCGGCACGTATCGAACAGTTCTTCTCTATTATCTCGAGAACGGACACGACGACCGTACACTTTGAGCACACAGCGGCGTGTTTTAGCATGCCAGCTACACGGTGGTGTGCCTAACGTGTGGATAGCTCGAAATTTTCGTTCCGGACCGATGTGACCGGGAGGCAATACGGCCCTGAAATTATTAAATATTTGTATTTATTCGTCCTGTGGTATGCTACTAACATATATGTTTCATTTATTCTTTGTTCGATTGGTCGTAGTGGGCTGTATCGTGATTTGTTCGGAATGTGGTTTTCCGTCTAAGTTCCAGCGGGTCGCCCGGGCGGTCTGTCGTTGCGGCGGTTTTCCCCCGTAAGCGCGCGTGCTGTGGACCGTGCGTCGCCGGCGTCCCGGCCGGCCGTTCGGTACCTATAAGAGACCGAACGGTACGGGCGGCCGGTCGAGGCAGCGTCGGGCGCTTGGCTATTCTTCGACCTCGGTCGAGAAGCAGTCATCGCTCCTTGAGATTTTCTCAACTGTTTTCGCACCGTGTTTCGTTCCGCTACTATTTCTCTATACAGCAGTGCCACGAGTCGGTGTCTTTGACCGAATGGCTCTTATGTGGTATACGCGTCAAAGCGACGCTGATAGACTTTTATACACGAACGTGTATAATCGTACTTTACTATGCATCAACTCTTACAGTCCGAGCGATTGTATAAATTGTTTTAAACTAAAATTGTCGGCTCCTCTCCGTCGAGAGAGGGCATTTGGGACGACACGAGCAAAGATTGAAATACGGGTGTCTGAGATCGATGAAACCGGCGTTCGTACGTACTTTCTCGATATGAATAGTAACGATAGGCGCTTTCTCGAAAAGACCGGCATGACACTTGTCCGCGCTTTCTCGACCATGCGTCGATGATGCCCAGCGTGTAGTATCCGTGCCTAAACGATGGATGCCTAGCGCTAGAGGTACTTGCACGAAGGTAGTGCGCTGCGAACGAATCGTGTTTTGTCGATTGTGGGATACTATTTTAAGTCTCTAAGGGAGAAAAGGAAAAGAGAATTGTGATGGATCTTAAAATTTCTTTGAATTGTGAAGATGTAGAGTAACGGAGGGAACTATCTCAGTCAGTGGTAAAGGAGTGTTCCGAAAATTTTAAAGTTGCATATTTAAAAACTTAAGCTGGAAATATGCATGCAAAGCGTAACGAAATATATGAAAATGCATTTTATGAAGTTGTGTTATATAAATGCAAACAGTTTGGTGGAACTGTAAGGAAGGAAGGAGAGGAGAAGTAAAGTCGACCGACCGGTCTCTGAGCGAACCGGCGGCGGCGATATGAAAAGATCACGAGAGAGACTTTCCGAAGCTCCCTGGTTGATCCTGCCAGTAGTCATATGCTTGTCTCAAA
>NW_027478560.1:777500-780000 GCF_051014685.1 Ptiloglossa arizonensis
GGACTTTGTTCCGCAACGTTCTTTGCGTTTTCTCTCGCATCCCGCTTTCTCCTGACTTTCGTCGATTTCTAACGAAACGTCCTGCTGATTGGAACCTCTGCACGAGGACCCCGGGTAACCACTGACGATCGCGTCGATGTGCGTCCGAAGACTTCGGGAGGACCGGCTGTGAAGCTCGGATAGCGAGTCGGACACCCATGCACCGCGTCGAATGCGGTTTGAAGTTGGGACGAAAGACCGATTCGAGCCGGCTGCGAGTCCTTTTTCGAATCTGGACGCTCCCACGTGCGTTCGTCAGCTCAATCGGTGAGGACTGTGGTTCCTTTGATCGGGATTATCCCCGCGGTTCCACATCCCACGATTCATGATGGTTTTTCAATGTACTTTGCACCCGGCCGTCGAATGATTCGCGTTCATGTGCGCGAACTTTCGACGTGTTCCGTCAGTCGGGACTTTGTGTCGTCAATTTGGCGACGCCCAAGCCTCCTTCTTTCTACGTTTGGTCGGAGGCGCGGGCATCGATTTTCAAAACTAGAACCAAAGAGAATTTAAACGCAAAATTGCATAACGATTACCCTGAACGGTGGATCACTTGGCTCGTGGATCGATGAAGAACGCAGCTAATTGCGTGTCAACGTGTGAACTGCAGGACACATGAACATCGACATTTCGAACGCACATTGCGGTCCACGGATAAAATTCCTGGACCACGCCTGGCTGAGGGTCGTTCACATAACCTAATACTGCTTGCGTTGCTATCCAATCCCCGCCGTCGTTTCCGGAGAGAATGGAAACGTTTCAGAGTCGGGTGTGTACGGAGATGCTTACGTACGAGCGAAAGATGGGCAGTTCGTTGGCGATTGTCGCGGACGTGCGAAAATAACGATTTGCCTGCGCGTCTCCATATGTAATCGTTCGGACTCGCGAGAGTGTTGCGGCGTCGCGCGTCGACTTAATACGACCGCCCGTGAACACCGCTCCCTGCGATTACTTTGAAGTTTGCGCGCGCATATATTCGTCTTTCGCCCGAATCGAATTTTGCCGCGCTCCCAACGTTGCCTGAAATGATTTTTACGTCGAGAAAGGAACACGAATCGAGAGACTAATAGAGGACAAAAATGAATCACCCCACCACGTGAAATGTGGCATTTGTTAATAGTCGTCGTTCGCACAGCCCCAGGGATTTGTCGGCCAGCGGGGGTCGTCGTTGCCCGCGATGTCACATCAAATTTACCGCGACCACTATCGAGGGAGGTCTTTATCTTCGAACGTTGAAGACTTCGGCCACGTTCGTCGAATCGAATTTTTGACCCGTCGATGTGGTTCGTTTGGTAAGAGATATGCTCGTGCGTGCAAACGTTTCTGAACCTTCGGTGCTGTACTTAAAATCCTCTTTGGAGCGGCTCGAACGCAACGACAAACTTTGCCACAATGAAGGGAAACTGCTGAAGGGAAAGCGAGAGGTTGGTCACCCCATGTCTCTGTTGTCGATCGTGAGACCGCGCGTATAACCGGTCGTCCAGTCCACGACAACTTTTTCGAATTCATCTCGGACTTGCTAACACCGGGTTCTCTTATCCTCCTCCTCCTTCTCTTCGTTCTGCTCTGGAGAATAGGAGTCAGATCGAGAGTGAGCGAGAGAGGGGAAGAATAAGTAGAATCGAAGTCGACGCGTGTTAGTAGTATTCCTTTAGTATGTTTTACTGGAAAAGCAACGGACGGACGTTAAAATTTCAACCGGTTAAACGTCTAGCGAGCGTTTCGCATCGAATTTCAATTAGAGAGACACTTTGGCGAGGTGCTTGAAAATCTCTCCTTGTCACCGAGAAAACAGCAGGCTTCCTTTTCTTCGGTTCAACGCGAAGAACTCTCTCAATCGACAGAACCATGTAAGCGTCACCGATGGGATTTTGCGTCGGGCGACGCCGTACGTGTGGGAATGCGGTGAAAAGAAAAGAATCTGCGTGAGAGATAGGGAGAAAATGCTCGTCGAGCGCGTTACTGAGGGAAGGAATAAGACCTCTCGTTCGCGCCCCGACGTCGTTTCCCCACTCCTCGCTCGTTCTTCTTTTACACCCGTCCACGTCGGCGTATATCCCCGCCTACCCTGGTACGCGAGCGAACAACGATTGAAGAGAGAGGATCATCATCGCGTATGCAACTGCAGAACACGTCGAGTTGGGACGAAAAGATCGTGGCGCCTTGCTCTCTTTGATTCGGCGTCGTTGCCTTTCGCTGTTAAAGAAAAACACGTTTGTTTGACGACCTCAGAGTAGGCGAGATTACCCGCTGAATTTAAGCATATTACTAAGCGGAGGAAAAGAAACTAACAAGGATTTCCTTAGTAGCGGCGAGCGAACAGGAATGAGCCCAGCACTGAATCCCCGCGGTATTGCCGCAGGGAAATGTAGTGTTCAGGAGGATCCGCTTATCCCGTGACGTCGAACTGAGTCCAAGTCCAACTTGAATAGGGCCATTTACCCACAGAGGGTGCCAGGCC
>NW_027478560.1:782500-785000 GCF_051014685.1 Ptiloglossa arizonensis
GTAACTATGACTCTCTTAAGGCAGGGACAGTGGCAGTGTACTGTGGTAGTGGGTACACTGAAGGGCACACTGTATGGGGAGCGGCGACCCCACCTTCCCGAGCTAAGAAAGCCCTCATAATAGGCTGTAGAGGCCGGCGACTTGTCTAAGTGGGATGATCGGTGGGGAGCTAACTTGTTAGCTCCCGCGGCTTGTAACCGGGAATTGCCAGTTTGGGTCGTTGACCAGTGGATGGTACGACCAGCGTGCTAGGCCTTCGGGTCTATACCCAGGGCGTCCAACGAGTGGAGCGGGCTCGCTCGTTGGGTAGCGTTCTGGGAAGAAGGGACGTGCGTCCGTCCTGGCGTTACGACGTCCAGGCGGGTGGGCTGGCAAGGACCGTTAGGTCTCCTTTGGAGACCGAGTGGCGTGGAACCCACGTTGCCAGCTGATCATTTTCGCCTGGCCAAGGTATTAGGATTGTCCGTTCGGCGGCTTGAGGATGGCCTCAGCCGGAGAAAAGGTACTATGTGCCTATGGAGGAATGAAGCCTCAGAAGGGGTGAATTGAGAAGTATATTGGTAGCGAGTAAAATATAATAGTGCGTGGAGTTCCCTTTGGGATAATGGCTGGCGGCTGCTTTTAGCAGCCGTTTAGCTATATACAATGAACCCCGACGAAGTTCACAATGCGGATGAGGAGGATCGGCGGGGGTGGTCTCCTGACCGTCGACGGACATTAGGTGGCACTTGGTGACGAAATGGCAAAGTCCCCGGTACATGATTGGCTATGGTTTTGGATTTGGTGAACCCGGAATTATAATTTCAGTTATGAAATGTTTGATACGAATGGAGCCTCGGACACGGGGGCCCCCGGCCCTGGGGTCCCCGTGGCGGACTTGTCCGCTGCTGGTGGGAGGGCCAATGATGACGACGTATGCTATGACACGGAACATGAACTGATTAACGTGATGGATCTACCTCTCGATGGGCAGATTAAATGTAGAGCGTGTGTCTCTCATGAGAGATGGTTCCTACAGGAGAAAAGCTGGAGTGAACATATGACTAAGCAGCACCCACGAATAAAAGTGCTTTGGAGGTGTGCACGCTGTGGCAAATCGTTCCAAAAACTACACGGCTGCAGGTGCCACCTCCCAAAATGTGCCGGCGCCAGTCAAGAAAATCGACTGGGCGGCCATGTTTGCTCCTCCTGTGGGTTCTCTTGCAGCTCTCAGAGAGGGCTGTCGCAACATGAGAGACACGCGCACCCGGTGGTGCGAAACATGAAAAGGGTACAAGCAGCCAACCCTACCCGTCCAAACAATAGAGCCTCGGTTTGGACGGAAGCAGAAGTTCGGGAATTAGTCCGACTAGATGGAATCTATCGCTCGGATAGGTTCCCGAACGTTAAAATACACCAGCACCTGCCGGGTAAAACGTTGAGACAAATAAGTGATAAAAGGAGGCGACTGCCTGTCGAGAGCGTGGAAGCGGTTGTCGAGGAGGAGCCCGAGGAAACTGACTCGGACTCCTATGAATCGGCAACCGAAGAAATAGCACAAGAGGAGGCCCCTTTGGGAGGTGGTGAAGAGAACTGGCAAACCGCTCTCAAGGGGGCAATCATGGCCGACTCGCTCGATACGGATCACGAGTTCTTCGAAATAGAGCGGAGAATAATGGAGTCGGCCATAGGAGGTCAAATGGACCAATCTGAGGCCGAGAGTATCCTGGGCAGTTTCATTGAAATATTAAAAGACGGGGAAAGCGAACAGTCGGAAACCAGGCAGAAAGGACCGACAAACCAAAACCAGCAAAAGGAAAGCGATCGTACCCGTCGGAATAAGCATAAATTTTCTCGGTACCAAGAACTATACAATAAGTGCCCAGGCAAATTAGTAGATATGGCGGTCACGGGATGTGTTGTTGAGGCTGGGGGGCAGGCAGAGCTCCCTGATAGAGCTAGCATCAAGCAGCTCTATGAGGACCTGTGGGGGAAGGTGGGACCCACCACAGGCCTACCACAGCTCGGAAGGAGCCCGAGCCCACTTTCCTCGATGAAGGAAATGTGGAGACCCGTCACTATCGTCGAAGTGGTGGATAAGATGAAAAAGATCAAAGCTGGAGCCGCTCCGGGTGTCGACGGCATAAAGAAAAACCACCTCCGTAAGAATGGCGCCTTACACGTTATGGTTAAGCTCTTCAACCTGCTGATGCTGCAGGGAGCATTCCCGAATCAATGGCGAGCCAATCGGACCGCGCTTATTCCCAAACCAGGGAAGAGCGCGGCCGATGTGAGGAATTGGAGACCAATCACTATTGGCTCGCTGATAAATAGAATTTACTCGGGAATGTTGGATCGCAGGTTGAGGAGCAAGATTATGAACCACAAAAGGCAGAAAGGCTTCACCAAAGAGGATGGGTGTAAGCAAAACATAGCCATTTTGAACAAAGCGCTAATGCTTATGAAAGAAAAGCACGGCGGGGTGGTTACAGTCGTCGACATCTCGAAAGCGTTTGACACG
>NW_027478560.1:790000-797500 GCF_051014685.1 Ptiloglossa arizonensis
AAACTTTCGGCACGTATCGAACAGTTCTTCTCTATTATCTCGAGAACGGACACGACGACCGTACACTTTGAGCACACAGCAGCGTGTTTTAGCATGCCAGCTACACGGTGGTGTGCCTAACGTGTGGATAGCTCGAAATTTTCGTTCCGGACCGATGTGACCGGGAAACAACACGCCGCTGGGACTTTGAAACTTTCGGCACGTATCGAACAGTTCTTCTCTATTATCTCGAGAACGGACACGACGACCGTACACTTTGAGCACACAGCAGCGTGTTTTAGCATGCCAGCTACACGGTGGTGTGCCTAACGTGTGGATAGCTCGAAATTTTCGTTCCGGACCGATGTGACCGGGAAGCATCACGCCGCTGGGACTTTGAAACTTTCGGCACGTATCGAACAGTTCTTCTCTATTATCTCGAGAACGGACACGACGACCGTACACTTTGAGCACACAGCAGCGTGTTTTAGCATGCCAGCTACACGGTGGTGTGCCTAACGTGTGGATAGCTCGAAATTTTCGTTCCGGACCGACGTGACCGGGAAGCATCACGCCGCTGGGACTTTGAAACTTTCGGCACGTATCGAACAGTTCTTCTCTATTATCTCGAGAACGGACACGACGACCGTACACTTTGAGCACACAGCAGCGTGTTTTAGCATGCCAGCTACACGGTGGTGTGCCTAACGTGTGGATAGCTCGAAATTTTCGTTCCGGACCGATGTGACCGGGAAGCAACACGCCGCTGGGACTTTGAAACTTTCGGCACGTATCGAACAGTTCTTCTCTATTATCTCGAGAACGGACACGACGACCGTACACTTTGAGCACACAGCAGCGTGTTTTAGCATGCCAGCTACACGGTGGTGTGCCTAACGTGTGGATAGCTCGAAATTTTCGTTCCGGACCGATGTGACCGGGAAGCATCACGCCGCTGGGACTTTGAAACTTTCGGCACGTATCGAACAGTTCTTCTCTATTATCTCGAGAACGGACACGACGACCGTACACTTTGAGCACACAGCAGCGTGTTTTAGCATGCCAGCTACACGGTGGTGTGCCTAACGTGTGGATAGCTCGAAATTTTCGTTCCGGACCGATGTGACCGGGAAGCATGACGCCGCTGGGACTTTGAAACTTTCGGCACGTATCGAACAGTTCTTCTCTATTATCTCGAGAACGGACACGACGACCGTACACTTTGAGCACACAGCAGCGTGTTTTAGCATGCCAGCTACACGGTGGTGTGCCTAACGTGTGGATAGCTCGAAATTTTCGTTCCGGACCGATGTGACCGGGAAGCATCACGCCGCTGGGACTTTGAAACTTTCGGCACGTATCGAACAGTTCTTCTCTATTATCTCGAGAACGGACACGACGACCGTACACTTTGAGCACACAGCAGCGTGTTTTAGCATGCCAGCTACACGGTGGTGTGCCTAACGTGTGGATAGCTCGAAATTTTCGTTCCGGACCGATGTGACCGGGAAGCATCACGCCGCTGGGACTTTGAAACTTTCGGCACGTATCGAACAGTTCTTCTCTATTATCCCGAGAACGGACACGACGACCGTACACTTTGAGCACACAGCAGCGTGTTTTAGCATGCCAGCTACACGGTGGTGTGCCTAACGTGTGGATAGCTCGAAATTTTCGTTTCGGACCGATGTGACCGGGAAGCATCACGCCGCTGGGACTTTGAAACTTTCGGCACGTATCGAACAGTTCTTCTCTATTATCTCGAGAACGGACACGACGACCGTACACTTTGAGCACACAGGAGCGTGTTTTAGCATGCCAGCTACACGGTGGTGTGCCTAACGTGTGGATAGCTCGAGATTTTCGTTCCGGACCGATGTGACCGGGAAGCATCACGCCGCTGGGACTTTGAAACTTTCGGCACGTATCGAACAGTTGTTCTCTATTATCCCGAGAACGGACACGACGACCGTACACTTTGAGCACACAGCAGCGTGTTTTAGCATGCCAGCTACACGGTGGTGTGCCTAACGTGTGGATAGCTCGAGATTTTCGTTCCGGACCGATGTGACCGGGAAGCATCACGCCGCTGGGACTTTGAAACTTTCGGCACGTATCGAACAGTTCTTCTCTATTATCTCGAGAACGGACACGACGACCGTACACTTTGAGCACACAGCAGCGTGTTTTAGCATGCCAGCTACACGGTGGTGTGCCTAACGTGTGGATAGCTCGAAATTTTCGTTCCGGACCGATGTGACCGGGAAGCAACACGCCGCTGGGACTTTGAAACTTTCGGCACGTATCGAACAGTTCTTCTCTATTATCTCGAGAACGGACACGACGACCGTACACTTTGAGCACACAGCAGCGTGTTTTAGCATGCCAGCTACACGGTGGTGTGCCTAACGTGTGGATAGCTCGAAATTTTCGTTCCGGACCGATGTGACCGGGAAGCATCACGCCGCTGGGACTTTGAAACTTTCGGCACGTATCGAACAGTTCTTCTCTATTATCTCGAGAACGGACACGACGACCGTACACTTTGAGCACACAGCAGCGTGTTTTAGCATGCCAGCTACACGGTGGTGTGCCTAACGTGTGGATAGCTCGAAATTTTCGTTCCGGACCGATGTGACCGGGAAGCATCACGCCGCTGGGACTTTGAAACTTTCGGCACGTATCGAACAGTTCTTCTCTATTATCTCGAGAACGGACACGACGACCGTACACTTTGAGCACACAGCAGCGTGTTTTAGCATGCCAGCTACACGGTGGTGTGCCTAACGTGTGGATAGCTCGAAATTTTCGTTCCGGACCGATGTGACCGGGAAGCAACACGCCGCTGGGACTTTGAAACTTTCGGCACGTATCGAACAGTTCTTCTCTATTATCTCGAGAACGGACACGACGACCGTACACTTTGAGCACACAGCAGCGTGTTTTAGCATGCCAGCTACACGGTGGTGTGCCTAACGTGTGGATAGCTCGAAATATTCGTTCCGGACCGATGTGACCGGGAAGCAACACGCCGCTGGGACTTTGAAACTTTCGGCACGTATCGAACAGTTCTTCTCTATTATCTCGAGAACGGACACGACGACCGTACACTTTGAGCACACAGCAGCGTGTTTTAGCATGCCAGCTACACGGTGGTGTGCCTAACGTGTGGATAGCTCGAAATTTTCGTTCCGGACCGATGTGACCGGGAAGCATCACGCCGCTGGGACTTTGAAACTTTCGGCACGTATCGAACAGTTCTTCTCTATTATCCCGAGAACGGACACGACGACCGTACACTTTGAGCACACAGCAGCGTGTTTTAGCATGCCAGCTACACGGTGGTGTGCCTAACGTGTGGATAGCTCGAAATTTTCGTTTCGGACCGATGTGACCGGGAAGCATCACGCCGCTGGGACTTTGAAACTTTCGGCACGTATCGAACAGTTCTTCTCTATTATCTCGAGAACGGACACGACGACCGTACACTTTGAGCACACAGGAGCGTGTTTTAGCATGCCAGCTACACGGTGGTGTGCCTAACGTGTGGATAGCTCGAGATTTTCGTTCCGGACCGATGTGACCGGGAAGCATCACGCCGCTGGGACTTTGAAACTTTCGGCACGTATCGAACAGTTGTTCTCTATTATCCCGAGAACGGACACGACGACCGTACACTTTGAGCACACAGCAGCGTGTTTTAGCATGCCAGCTACACGGTGGTGTGCCTAACGTGTGGATAGCTCGAGATTTTCGTTCCGGACCGATGTGACCGGGAAGCATCACGCCGCTGGGACTTTGAAACTTTCGGCACGTATCGAACAGTTCTTCTCTATTATCTCGAGAACGGACACGACGACCGTACACTTTGAGCACACAGCAGCGTGTTTTAGCATGCCAGCTACACGGTGGTGTGCCTAACGTGTGGATAGCTCGAAATTTTCGTTCCGGACCGATGTGACCGGGAAGCAACACGCCGCTGGGACTTTGAAACTTTCGGCACGTATCGAACAGTTCTTCTCTATTATCTCGAGAACGGACACGACGACCGTACACTTTGAGCACACAGCAGCGTGTTTTAGCATGCCAGCTACACGGTGGTGTGCCTAACGTGTGGATAGCTCGAAATTTTCGTTCCGGACCGATGTGACCGGGAAGCATCACGCCGCTGGGACTTTGAAACTTTCGGCACGTATCGAACAGTTCTTCTCTATTATCTCGAGAACGGACACGACGACCGTACACTTTGAGCACACAGCAGCGTGTTTTAGCATGCCAGCTACACGGTGGTGTGCCTAACGTGTGGATAGCTCGAAATTTTCGTTCCGGACCGATGTGACCGGGAAGCATCACGCCGCTGGGACTTTGAAACTTTCGGCACGTATCGAACAGTTCTTCTCTATTATCTCGAGAACGGACACGACGACCGTACACTTTGAGCACACAGCAGCGTGTTTTAGCATGCCAGCTACACGGTGGTGTGCCTAACGTGTGGATAGCTCGAAATTTTCGTTCCGGACCGATGTGACCGGGAAGCAACACGCCGCTGGGACTTTGAAACTTTCGGCACGTATCGAACAGTTCTTCTCTATTATCTCGAGAACGGACACGACGACCGTACACTTTGAGCACACAGCAGCGTGTTTTAGCATGCCAGCTACACGGTGGTGTGCCTAACGTGTGGATAGCTCGAAATATTCGTTCCGGACCGATGTGACCGGGAAGCAACACGCCGCTGGGACTTTGAAACTTTCGGCACGTATCGAACAGTTCTTCTCTATTATCTCGAGAACGGACACGACGACCGTACACTTTGAGCACACAGCAGCGTGTTTTAGCATGCCAGCTACACGGTGGTGTGCCTAACGTGTGGATAGCTCGAAATTTTCGTTCCGGACCGATGTGACCGGGAAGCATCACGCCGCTGGGGCTTTGAAACTTTCGGCACGTATCGAACAGTTCTTCTCTATTATCTCGAGAACGGACACGACGACCGTACACTTTGAGCACACAGCAGCGTGTTTTAGCATGCCAGCTACACGGTGGTGTGCCTAACGTGTGGATAGCTCGAAATTTTCGTTCCGGACCGATGTGACCGGGAAGCATCACGCCGCTGGGACTTTGAAACTTTCGGCACGTATCGAACAGTTCTTCTCTATTATCTCGAGAACGGACACGACGACCGTACACTTTGAGCACACAGCAGCGTGTTTTAGCATGCCAGCTACACGGTGGTGTGCCTAACGTGTGGATAGCTCGAAATATTCGTTCCGGACCGATGTGACCGGGAAGCAACACGCCGCTGGGACTTTGAAACTTTCGGCACGTATCGAACAGTTCTTCTCTATTATCTCGAGAACGGACACGACGACCGTACACTTTGAGCACACAGCAGCGTGTTTTAGCATGCCAGCTACACGGTGGTGTGCCTAACGTGTGGATAGCTCGAAATTTTCGTTCCGGACCGATGTGACCGGGAAGCAACACGCCGCTGGGACTTTCAAACTTTCGGCACGTATCGAACAGTTCTTCTCTATTATCTCGAGAACGGACACGACGACCGTACACTTTGAGCACACAGCAGCGTGTTTTAGCATGCCAGCTACACGGTGGTGTGCCTAACGTGTGGATAGCTCGAAATTTTCGTTCCGGACCGATGTGACCGGGAAGCATCATGCCGCTGGGACTTTGAAACTTTCGGCACGTATCGAACAGTTCTTCTCTATTATCTCGAGAACGGACACGACGACCGTACACTTTGAGCACACAGCAGCGTGTTTTAGCATGCCAGCTACACGGTGGTGTGCCTAACGTGTGGATAGCTCGAAATTTTCGTTCCGGACCGATGTGACCGGGAAGCATCACGCCGCTGGGACTTTGAAACTTTCGGCACGTATCGAACAGTTCTTCTCTATTATCTCGAGAACGGACACGACGACCGTACACTTTGAGCACACAGCAGCGTGTTTTAGCATGCCAGCTACACGGTGGTGTGCCTAACGTGTGGATAGCTCGAAATTTTCGTTCCGGACCGATGTGACCGGGAAGCAACACGCCGCTGGGACTTTGAAACTTTCGGCACGTATCGAACAGTTCTTCTCTATTATCTCGAGAACGGACACGACGACCGTACACTTTGAGCACACAGCAGCGTGTTTTAGCATGCCAGCTACACGGTGGTGTGCCTAACGTGTGGATAGCTCGAAATTTTCGTTCCGGACCGATGTGACCGGGAAGCATCACGCCGCTGGGACTTTTTTTTTTTTTTTTTTTTTTTTTTTTAACGTGGGGGAAATCTTCGAAAGACCCCCCCGCCGCCTGGGGAGGGGCGGGGGGAGTGTGGGATTCCCCGCGCCCGGAAGGAAACCCATCGGGCGCGGGACCTACCCACTAAAACCCACCACGGTGGCCATCCTCGCACTATGCAGGGGGAGCACCTGGGACCGAAGACATCATAACATCAGGTGCTCCCCCGTGCAGAGCTCTCGCGCCCGTGTCCTCCCGTTCCAGGGAAGGGAGGGGGTACTTCACCCTCCCTTCCCTGTTTTCTCCTCGGCGCTCTGGCGCCCGACGTCGGAGCAGGGCCACACTGTTCCGACGTCCCACTCCCGGGGGCCGCCCGAGGGCGGCCGCGAGTCCCACACTCGCGACCGCCCACGGCCCCCATAGCCGCGCCGGGGGCACGGCCCTGGGACCGTGCCGTCGGCGCGGCCGCACCCCGGCTCGTACGCTCCCGAGGGCGGCTCTGGCCTCTCCGCCCTCGAGAGCGTCGCCGTCCCTTACTCTACCCACCCCTTAGACGACGGGCGGTGGCACGAGCCTCAAGGGCTACGCACCCCCGCCCGCCGCTCTCAGGGTGGCCTCCCCGGCCCTTCCGGAGGCCCACCCGCCCCCGGCCTCGGACGGGGCCTCGCTCGCGGTCTCCCGCTCTCGCGAATGCGGCTCGCGGCCTCCTTCTGCGAGATTACCTCCTCGCAGAAGGAGGCCACGGCCCGCCACTTCGTCTCGCTGCCGAGCATGGCCTGTACCACGCCCGGCAGCGATAGGTCCGCCCCAATCACGGCCGTGAGGACACGGCGCTCCACCCCCCAGGCCGGACACACCTCGAGGGTGTGTTGCGCCGTGTCCTCGTCCGCTGGACAGTGCCAGCAGCGCGCCGCCTCTTCCACACCGATCCGGCACAGGTACTGACCGAAGCATCCGTGCCCGGACAGCACCTGCACCAACCGGTAGGTGAGTGAGCCGAAGCGCCTACCCAGCCACTCAAACAGGACCGGCCGGATAGCCCGGACAGTCCTCTGGCCGAACAACGGCTCGGCCAGCCGCTGCTGCCAAAGCTGCAGCATGGACTCCCGGGCCTGGCGCCTGCGGGCCTCCACCTCGCATCCCGCCAGGACCACCCCATCCTCGCGGGCGCGCATGCGGCCCTCGTAGAAAGCCGCATGCGCGCCCGCGATCAAGTCCGCCGGGGGTAGCCCTGACAGGACGCTCGCCGCCTCATACGAAACGGTCCGGTACCCC
>NW_027478560.1:802500-810000 GCF_051014685.1 Ptiloglossa arizonensis
TGTTCCGTCAGTCGGGACTTTGTGTCGTCAATTTGGCGACGCCCAAGCCTCCTTCTTTCTACGTTTGGTCGGAGGCGCGGGCATCGATTTTCAAAACTAGAACCAAAGAGAATTTAAACGCAAAATTGCATAACGATTACCCTGAACGGTGGATCACTTGGCTCGTGGATCGATGAAGAACGCAGCTAATTGCGTGTCAACGTGTGAACTGCAGGACACATGAACATCGACATTTCGAACGCACATTGCGGTCCACGGATAAAATTCCTGGACCACGCCTGGCTGAGGGTCGTTCACATAACCTAATACTGCTTGCGTTGCTATCCAATCCCCGCCGTCGTTTCCGGAGAGAATGGAAACGTTTCAGAGTCGGGTGTGTACGGAGATGCTTACGTACGAGCGAAAGATGGGCAGTTCGTTGGCGATTGTCGCGGACGTGCGAAAATAACGATTTGCCTGCGCGTCTCCATATGTAATCGTTCGGACTCGCGAGAGTGTTGCGGCGTCGCGCGTCGACTTAATACGACCGCCCGTGAACACCGCTCCCTGCGATTACTTTGAAGTTTGCGCGCGCATATATTCGTCTTTCGCCCGAATCGAATTTTGCCGCGCTCCCAACGTTGCCTGAAATGATTTTTACGTCGAGAAAGGAACACGAATCGAGAGACTAATAGAGGACAAAAATGAATCACCCCACCACGTGAAATGTGGCATTTGTTAATAGTCGTCGTTCGCACAGCCCCAGGGATTTGTCGGCCAGCGGGGGTCGTCGTTGCCCGCGATGTCACATCAAATTTACCGCGACCACTATCGAGGGAGGTCTTTATCTTCGAACGTTGAAGACTTCGGCCACGTTCGTCGAATCGAATTTTTGACCCGTCGATGTGGTTCGTTTGGTAAGAGATATGCTCGTGCGTGCAAACGTTTCTGAACCTTCGGTGCTGTACTTAAAATCCTCTTTGGAGCGGCTCGAACGCAACGACAAACTTTGCCACAATGAAGGGAAACTGCTGAAGGGAAAGCGAGAGGTTGGTCACCCCATGTCTCTGTTGTCGATCGTGAGACCGCGCGTATAACCGGTCGTCCAGTCCACGACAACTTTTTCGAATTCATCTCGGACTTGCTAACACCGGGTTCTCTTATCCTCCTCCTCCTTCTCTTCGTTCTGCTCTGGAGAATAGGAGTCAGATCGAGAGTGAGCGAGAGAGGGGAAGAATAAGTAGAATCGAAGTCGACGCGTGTTAGTAGTATTCCTTTAGTATGTTTTACTGGAAAAGCAACGGACGGACGTTAAAATTTCAACCGGTTAAACGTCTAGCGAGCGTTTCGCATCGAATTTCAATTAGAGAGACACTTTGGCGAGGTGCTTGAAAATCTCTCCTTGTCACCGAGAAAACAGCAGGCTTCCTTTTCTTCGGTTCAACGCGAAGAACTCTCTCAATCGACAGAACCATGTAAGCGTCACCGATGGGATTTTGCGTCGGGCGACGCCGTACGTGTGGGAATGCGGTGAAAAGAAAAGAATCTGCGTGAGAGATAGGGAGAAAATGCTCGTCGAGCGCGTTACTGAGGGAAGGAATAAGACCTCTCGTTCGCGCCCCGACGTCGTTTCCCCACTCCTCGCTCGTTCTTCTTTTACACCCGTCCACGTCGGCGTATATCCCCGCCTACCCTGGTACGCGAGCGAACAACGATTGAAGAGAGAGGATCATCATCGCGTATGCAACTGCAGAACACGTCGAGTTGGGACGAAAAGATCGTGGCGCCTTGCTCTCTTTGATTCGGCGTCGTTGCCTTTCGCTGTTAAAGAAAAACACGTTTGTTTGACGACCTCAGAGTAGGCGAGATTACCCGCTGAATTTAAGCATATTACTAAGCGGAGGAAAAGAAACTAACAAGGATTTCCTTAGTAGCGGCGAGCGAACAGGAATGAGCCCAGCACTGAATCCCCGCGGTATTGCCGCAGGGAAATGTAGTGTTCAGGAGGATCCGCTTATCCCGTGACGTCGAACTGAGTCCAAGTCCAACTTGAATAGGGCCATTTACCCACAGAGGGTGCCAGGCCCGTAGCGACCAGTACGCGTTTCGGGAGGATCTCTCCTTAGAGTCGGGTTGCTTGAGAGTGCAACCCTAAGTGGGTGGTAAACTCCATCTAAGGCTAAATATGACCACGAGACCGATAGCGAACAAGTACCGTGAGGGAAAGTTGAAAAGAACTTTGAAGAGAGAGTTCAAGAGTACGTGAAACCGTTCAGGGGTAAACCTGAGAAACCCAAAAGATCGAACGGGGAGATTCATCGTCAACGAAGCTGGCCCCCGTTGGTGCGCGATAACCCGAATGGGCCTTCCTGGTCCCATGAAGGGGTTACACCACCTTTGGGTGAAGTCCGGTAACGTAGTCGTGCACTTCTTCCTTAGTAGAACGTCGCAACCCGTTGTGTGTCGGTCTACGGCCTGAGCTGCATTGCCTGTCGCGGCGCCTTCGTACGCTCGCGGCAGAGGTTCGGTCGCCCGACCGGCTGCACGACGGTACTCTGACGGTATCGGGCCGCAACCAATCCATTCTTGAAATGTGTGTGCGTCGGGCCCGCCGCAAGCTCGGACAGTTTACCCGGAGACGACGGATCTGAATGCCGTCCCCGGGCCTGGCCAGCTGTTAGCAGGCGGTGTCCTTGGACTGGCCAAGCTTTGAATTACCGGTTGGCGACGCTACTGCTTTGGGTACTCTCAGGACCCGTCTTGAAACACGGACCAAGGAGTCTAACATGTGCGCGAGTCATTGGGAGAAGTAAACCTAAAGGCGCAATGAAAGTGAAAGTCGGCCTTGCGTCGACCAAGGGAGGATGGGCCGCTTACGTATCGGCCTCGCACTCCCGGGGCGTCTCGTTCTCATTGCGAGAAGAGGCGCACCCAGAGCGTACACGTTGGGACCCGAAAGATGGTGAACTATGCCTGGTCAGGACGAAGTCAGGGGAAACCCTGGTGGAGGTCCGTAGCGATTCTGACGTGCAAATCGATCGTCGGAACTGGGTATAGGGGCGAAAGACTAATCGAACCATCTAGTAGCTGGTTCCCTCCGAAGTTTCCCTCAGGATAGCTGGCACTCGCTCGTTCCTCCGCGAACGCATGCGAGTTTCATCTGGTAAAGCGAATGATTAGAGGCCTTGGGGCCGAAACGACCTCAACCTATTCTCAAACTTTAAATGGGTGAGATCTCTGGCTTGCTTGGATCATGAAGCCACGAGATATTTTGAATCAGAGTGCCAAGTGGGCCAATTTTGGTAAGCAGAACTGGCGCTGTGGGATGAACCAAACGCAGAGTTAAGGCGCCTAAGTCGACGCTTATGGGATACCATGAAAGGCGTTGGTTGCTTAAGACAGCAGGACGGTGGCCATGGAAGTCGGAATCCGCTAAGGAGTGTGTAACAACTCACCTGCCGAAGCAACTAGCCCTGAAAATGAATGGCGCTGAAGCGTCGCGCCTATACTCCGCCGTCAGCGGCAAGTGGGGAGGGACGTGTCACTCCCGGGTGACCGTCCTCCATAAAGCCCTGACGAGTAGGAGGGTCGCGGCGGTGTGCGCAGAAGGGTCTGGGCGTAAGCCTGCCTGGAGCCACCGTCGGTGCAGATCTTGGTGGTAGTAGCAAATACTCCAGCGAGGCCCTGGAGGACTGACGTGGAGAAGGGTTTCGTGTGAACAGCCGTTGCACACGAGTCAGTCGATCCTAAGCCCTAAGAGAAATCCTATGCAGATGAGGTGTCCTAAAATAATGAAACATCGTACAAACAGAAACATAAAAGAGACACACACCCATTGGGCGAAAGGGAATCCGGTTTCTATTCCGGAACCCGGCTGCGGAACCGCTTACCATTCGGGCCCTCGTAAGAGTGTTCGTCGGGGTAACCCAAAATGACCTGGAGACGCCGTCGGGAGATCCGGGAAGAGTTTTCTTTTCTGTATAAGCGTTCGAGTTCCCTGGAAACCTCTAGCAGGGAGATAGGGTTTGGAACGCGAAGAGCACCGCAGTTGCGGCGGTGTCCGGATCTTCCCCTCGGACCTTGAAAATCCAGGAGAGGGCCACGTGGAGGTGTCGCGCCGGTTCGTACCCATATCCGCAGCAGGTCTCCAAGGTAAAGAGCCTCTAGTCGATAGATTAATGTAGGTAAGGGAAGTCGGCAAATTGGATCCGTAACTTCGGAATAAGGATTGGCTCTGAGGAGCGGGGCGTGTCGGGCTTGGTCGAGAAGTGAGTCTGGCTGACGTGCCGGGCCTGGGCGAGGTGAACGGTATCATTACTGTTACCGGGATCCGATCTCGGTCCCGTGCCTTGGCCTCTCACGGATCTTCCTTGCTGCGGAGCTTCTGTGGCGTTTGACGTCGCGGTCGTTTCTTCGGCCGTCATTCAACACTCAGCTCAGAACTGGCACGGACTAGGGGAATCCGACTGTCTAATTAAAACAAAGCATTGCGATGGCCCCCAAGAGTGTTGACGCAATGTGATTTCTGCCCAGTGCTCTGAATGTCAACGTGAAGAAATTCAAAAAAGCGCGGGTAAACGGCGGGAGTAACTATGACTCTCTTAAGGCAGGGACAGTGGCAGTGTACTGTGGTAGTGGGTACACTGAAGGGCACACTGTATGGGGAGCGGCGACCCCACCTTCCCGAGCTAAGAAAGCCCTCATAATAGGCTGTAGAGGCCGGCGACTTGTCTAAGTGGGATGATCGGTGGGGAGCTAACTTGTTAGCTCCCGCGGCTTGTAACCGGGAATTGCCAGTTTGGGTCGTTGACCAGTGGATGGTACGACCAGCGTGCTAGGCCTTCGGGTCTATACCCAGGGCGTCCAACGAGTGGAGCGGGCTCGCTCGTTGGGTAGCGTTCTGGGAAGAAGGGACGTGCGTCCGTCCTGGCGTTACGACGTCCAGGCGGGTGGGCTGGCAAGGACCGTTAGGTCTCCTTTGGAGACCGAGTGGCGTGGAACCCACGTTGCCAGCTGATCATTTTCGCTGGGCAAGAACGGCCATCAGCCTCTACAGTAACCTGCACCGGTGCGCTTCGGCGTACTCCAGGCACTAGTTGTTCCCACTAGTGAGGCGCAACGCTCAGTGCTAAGCCGTTGGCTGGGCACGAGCGGTCGCCAAGGTATTAGGATTGTCCGTTCGGCGGCTTGAGGATGGCCTCAGCCGGAGAAAAGGTACTATGTGCCTATGGAGGAATGAAGCCTCAGAAGGGGTGAATTGAGAAGTATATTGGTAGCGAGTAAAATATAATAGTGCGTGGAGTTCCCTTTGGGATAATGGCTGGCGGCTGCTTTTAGCAGCCGTTTAGCTATATACAATGAACCCCGACGAAGTTCACAATGCGGATGAGGAGGATCGGCGGGGGTGGTCTCCTGACCGTCGACGGACATTAGGTGGCACTTGGTGACGAAATGGCAAAGTCCCCGGTACATGATTGGCTATGGTTTTGGATTTGGTGAACCCGGAATTATAATTTCAGTTATGAAATGTTTGATACGAATGGAGCCTCGGACACGGGGGCCCCCGGCCCTGGGGTCCCCGTGGCGGACTTGTCCGCTGCTGGTGGGAGGGCCAATGATGACGACGTATGCTATGACACGGAACATGAACTGATTAACGTGATGGATCTACCTCTCGATGGGCAGATTAAATGTAGAGCGTGTGTCTCTCATGAGAGATGGTTCCTACAGGAGAAAAGCTGGAGTGAACATATGACTAAGCAGCACCCACGAATAAAAGTGCTTTGGAGGTGTGCACGCTGTGGCAAATCGTTCCAAAAACTACACGGCTGCAGGTGCCACCTCCCAAAATGTGCCGGCGCCAGTCAAGAAAATCGACTGGGCGGCCATGTTTGCTCCTCCTGTGGGTTCTCTTGCAGCTCTCAGAGAGGGCTGTCGCAACATGAGAGACACGCGCACCCGGTGGTGCGAAACATGAAAAGGGTACAAGCAGCCAACCCTACCCGTCCAAACAATAGAGCCTCGGTTTGGACGGAAGCAGAAGTTCGGGAATTAGTCCGACTAGATGGAATCTATCGCTCGGATAGGTTCCCGAACGTTAAAATACACCAGCACCTGCCGGGTAAAACGTTGAGACAAATAAGTGATAAAAGGAGGCGACTGCCTGTCGAGAGCGTGGAAGCGGTTGTCGAGGAGGAGCCCGAGGAAACTGACTCGGACTCCTATGAATCGGCAACCGAAGAAATAGCACAAGAGGAGGCCCCTTTGGGAGGTGGTGAAGAGAACTGGCAAACCGCTCTCAAGGGGGCAATCATGGCCGACTCGCTCGATACGGATCACGAGTTCTTCGAAATAGAGCGGAGAATAATGGAGTCGGCCATAGGAGGTCAAATGGACCAATCTGAGGCCGAGAGTATCCTGGGCAGTTTCATTGAAATATTAAAAGACGGGGAAAGCGAACAGTCGGAAACCAGGCAGAAAGGACCGACAAACCAAAACCAGCAAAAGGAAAGCGATCGTACCCGTCGGAATAAGCATAAATTTTCTCGGTACCAAGAACTATACAATAAGTGCCCAGGCAAATTAGTAGATATGGCGGTCACGGGATGTGTTGTTGAGGCTGGGGGGCAGGCAGAGCTCCCTGATAGAGCTAGCATCAAGCAGCTCTATGAGGACCTGTGGGGGAAGGTGGGACCCACCACAGGCCTACCACAGCTCGGAAGGAGCCCGAGCCCACTTTCCTCGATGAAGGAAATGTGGAGACCCGTCACTATCGTCGAAGTGGTGGATAAGATGAAAAAGATCAAAGCTGGAGCCGCTCCGGGTGTCGACGGCATAAAGAAAAACCACCTCCGTAAGAATGGCGCCTTACACGTTATGGTTAAGCTCTTCAACCTGCTGATGCTGCAGGGAGCATTCCCGAATCAATGGCGAGCCAATCGGACCGCGCTTATTCCCAAACCAGGGAAGAGCGCGGCCGATGTGAGGAATTGGAGACCAATCACTATTGGCTCGCTGATAAATAGAATTTACTCGGGAATGTTGGATCGCAGGTTGAGGAGCAAGATTATGAACCACAAAAGGCAGAAAGGCTTCACCAAAGAGGATGGGTGTAAGCAAAACATAGCCATTTTGAACAAAGCGCTAATGCTTATGAAAGAAAAGCACGGCGGGGTGGTTACAGTCGTCGACATCTCGAAAGCGTTTGACACGATTCCCCACGAGGCGATAGGGGACGGGCTCAAGAGAAAGGGTGTCCCGGCAACCATCGTGAATTATATAAAGGGAACGTACGAGGGTTGCCATACTGCCATCAGGACTAGAGGTCGGGACATCCCAATAAAAATCAAGAGGGGAGTCAAACAGGGAGACCCCCTGTCACCCTTGGTCTTCAACACAATCCTGGACCCCATAATCGAAGACCTTGACGAGACAACGGAGGGAACCCGAATGGGGGACGAGAACATCTCCGTCTTAGCTTTCGCAGACGACCTGGTACTACTAGCCAAGAATAGGGATGAG
>NW_027478560.1:820000-835000 GCF_051014685.1 Ptiloglossa arizonensis
TCGTTCTGCTCTGGAGAATAGGAGTCAGATCGAGAGTGAGCGAGAGAGGGGAAGAATAAGTAGAATCGAAGTCGACGCGTGTTAGTAGTATTCCTTTAGTATGTTTTACTGGAAAAGCAACGGACGGACGTTAAAATTTCAACCGGTTAAACGTCTAGCGAGCGTTTCGCATCGAATTTCAATTAGAGAGACACTTTGGCGAGGTGCTTGAAAATCTCTCCTTGTCACCGAGAAAACAGCAGGCTTCCTTTTCTTCGGTTCAACGCGAAGAACTCTCTCAATCGACAGAACCATGTAAGCGTCACCGATGGGATTTTGCGTCGGGCGACGCCGTACGTGTGGGAATGCGGTGAAAAGAAAAGAATCTGCGTGAGAGATAGGGAGAAAATGCTCGTCGAGCGCGTTACTGAGGGAAGGAATAAGACCTCTCGTTCGCGCCCCGACGTCGTTTCCCCACTCCTCGCTCGTTCTTCTTTTACACCCGTCCACGTCGGCGTATATCCCCGCCTACCCTGGTACGCGAGCGAACAACGATTGAAGAGAGAGGATCATCATCGCGTATGCAACTGCAGAACACGTCGAGTTGGGACGAAAAGATCGTGGCGCCTTGCTCTCTTTGATTCGGCGTCGTTGCCTTTCGCTGTTAAAGAAAAACACGTTTGTTTGACGACCTCAGAGTAGGCGAGATTACCCGCTGAATTTAAGCATATTACTAAGCGGAGGAAAAGAAACTAACAAGGATTTCCTTAGTAGCGGCGAGCGAACAGGAATGAGCCCAGCACTGAATCCCCGCGGTATTGCCGCAGGGAAATGTAGTGTTCAGGAGGATCCGCTTATCCCGTGACGTCGAACTGAGTCCAAGTCCAACTTGAATAGGGCCATTTACCCACAGAGGGTGCCAGGCCCGTAGCGACCAGTACGCGTTTCGGGAGGATCTCTCCTTAGAGTCGGGTTGCTTGAGAGTGCAACCCTAAGTGGGTGGTAAACTCCATCTAAGGCTAAATATGACCACGAGACCGATAGCGAACAAGTACCGTGAGGGAAAGTTGAAAAGAACTTTGAAGAGAGAGTTCAAGAGTACGTGAAACCGTTCAGGGGTAAACCTGAGAAACCCAAAAGATCGAACGGGGAGATTCATCGTCAACGAAGCTGGCCCCCGTTGGTGCGCGATAACCCGAATGGGCCTTCCTGGTCCCATGAAGGGGTTACACCACCTTTGGGTGAAGTCCGGTAACGTAGTCGTGCACTTCTTCCTTAGTAGAACGTCGCAACCCGTTGTGTGTCGGTCTACGGCCTGAGCTGCATTGCCTGTCGCGGCGCCTTCGTACGCTCGCGGCAGAGGTTCGGTCGCCCGACCGGCTGCACGACGGTACTCTGACGGTATCGGGCCGCAACCAATCCATTCTTGAAATGTGTGTGCGTCGGGCCCGCCGCAAGCTCGGACAGTTTACCCGGAGACGACGGATCTGAATGCCGTCCCCGGGCCTGGCCAGCTGTTAGCAGGCGGTGTCCTTGGACTGGCCAAGCTTTGAATTACCGGTTGGCGACGCTACTGCTTTGGGTACTCTCAGGACCCGTCTTGAAACACGGACCAAGGAGTCTAACATGTGCGCGAGTCATTGGGAGAAGTAAACCTAAAGGCGCAATGAAAGTGAAAGTCGGCCTTGCGTCGACCAAGGGAGGATGGGCCGCTTACGTATCGGCCTCGCACTCCCGGGGCGTCTCGTTCTCATTGCGAGAAGAGGCGCACCCAGAGCGTACACGTTGGGACCCGAAAGATGGTGAACTATGCCTGGTCAGGACGAAGTCAGGGGAAACCCTGGTGGAGGTCCGTAGCGATTCTGACGTGCAAATCGATCGTCGGAACTGGGTATAGGGGCGAAAGACTAATCGAACCATCTAGTAGCTGGTTCCCTCCGAAGTTTCCCTCAGGATAGCTGGCACTCGCTCGTTCCTCCGCGAACGCATGCGAGTTTCATCTGGTAAAGCGAATGATTAGAGGCCTTGGGGCCGAAACGACCTCAACCTATTCTCAAACTTTAAATGGGTGAGATCTCTGGCTTGCTTGGATCATGAAGCCACGAGATATTTTGAATCAGAGTGCCAAGTGGGCCAATTTTGGTAAGCAGAACTGGCGCTGTGGGATGAACCAAACGCAGAGTTAAGGCGCCTAAGTCGACGCTTATGGGATACCATGAAAGGCGTTGGTTGCTTAAGACAGCAGGACGGTGGCCATGGAAGTCGGAATCCGCTAAGGAGTGTGTAACAACTCACCTGCCGAAGCAACTAGCCCTGAAAATGAATGGCGCTGAAGCGTCGCGCCTATACTCCGCCGTCAGCGGCAAGTGGGGAGGGACGTGCCACTCCCGGGTGACCGTCCTCCATAAAGCCCTGACGAGTAGGAGGGTCGCGGCGGTGTGCGCAGAAGGGTCTGGGCGTAAGCCTGCCTGGAGCCACCGTCGGTGCAGATCTTGGTGGTAGTAGCAAATACTCCAGCGAGGCCCTGGAGGACTGACGTGGAGAAGGGTTTCGTGTGAACAGCCGTTGCACACGAGTCAGTCGATCCTAAGCCCTAAGAGAAATCCTATGCAGATGAGGTGTCCTAAAATAATGAAACATCGTACAAACAGAAACATAAAAGAGACACACACCCATTGGGCGAAAGGGAATCCGGTTTCTATTCCGGAACCCGGCTGCGGAACCGCTTACCATTCGGGCCCTCGTAAGAGTGTTCGTCGGGGTAACCCAAAATGACCTGGAGACGCCGTCGGGAGATCCGGGAAGAGTTTTCTTTTCTGTATAAGCGTTCGAGTTCCCTGGAAACCTCTAGCAGGGAGATAGGGTTTGGAACGCGAAGAGCACCGCAGTTGCGGCGGTGTCCGGATCTTCCCCTCGGACCTTGAAAATCCAGGAGAGGGCCACGTGGAGGTGTCGCGCCGGTTCGTACCCATATCCGCAGCAGGTCTCCAAGGTAAAGAGCCTCTAGTCGATAGATTAATGTAGGTAAGGGAAGTCGGCAAATTGGATCCGTAACTTCGGAATAAGGATTGGCTCTGAGGAGCGGGGCGTGTCGGGCTTGGTCGAGAAGTGAGTCTGGCTGACGTGCCGGGCCTGGGCGAGGTGAACGGTATCATTACTGTTACCGGGATCCGATCTCGGTCCCGTGCCTTGGCCTCTCACGGATCTTCCTTGCTGCGGAGCTTCTGTGGCGTTTGACGTCGCGGTCGTTTCTTCGGCCGTCATTCAACACTCAGCTCAGAACTGGCACGGACTAGGGGAATCCGACTGTCTAATTAAAACAAAGCATTGCGATGGCCCCCAAGAGTGTTGACGCAATGTGATTTCTGCCCAGTGCTCTGAATGTCAACGTGAAGAAATTCAAAAAAGCGCGGGTAAACGGCGGGAGTAACTATGACTCTCTTAAATCGAAGCGGAGTTGGAGGCAAAACGCATGACGCCTTAAGTTTGAGCGGAGGCTCAAAGACGCAAACCAAGATCTAAGGAACGTCGTAGAAATCGAAAGGCGGTGGGCTAGGATACTCCATAACTCTATAGATGGAAAGGCCCTAAAGGACTCGAGCAAAGTGCCACACCAAAACCGATGGATCACTGATGGTACACGATTTCTAACGGGCAAAGACTACGTTAACTGCGCAAAGTTACGTATAAATGCCCTACCTACCAAATCCCGATCGAGTCGTGGAAGGCACCACGACAGACTCTGCAGAGCGGGATGCAATGCGGTGGAAACACTCAACCACATCGTGCAAAAGTGCCACCGAACGCACGGGGCAAGAATAGCCCGGCACAACGCCATAGTATCCTACATCCATCGAGCACTGCAGAAGAAATTCGGGAGGGTAGAAGAGGAGCCACTACTAGAAACACCAGATGGGACCAGAAAGCCAGACCTAGTGGCAGCAAGTGGCACTACCGTGCTGGTAGTAGATGCTCAGGTTGTGAGCGAACAGACCGACCTGAGACTGGCCCACGAAAGAAAGAAATCATACTATCGTGACTCCGCACATGCTGCATTGTCGTCGAGGTTCCCATCGGCGAACATCCAGTACACGTCAGCCACGATCTCTTGGAGAGGAGTGTGGAGCGTGGAATCCGCAGACGAATTGGTCAAACTCGGAGTCCTGAAGAGGAATGAAATGAAGGTACTGGCCACAAGAGCACTCGTCGGGGGATTGAACTGCTACGGGACGTTCAACAAGACCACAGATGTAAGAAGGAGACTTAAGATTGGGGTTGGTTAAGGAGAAACCAGAGAACCAGGCCAAATGGGTGCTACCTGCCCATCCATCGTTCAGGTATAATACAAGGAGTTTTTTTAGTGGGTAACCAGTTGAGAGTCCCACACTACCGGCACAACAACACCAGTGCCGGTGTGCATAAAAGCATTTTTCCTCCTTCAAAAAAAAAAAAAAAAAAAAAAAAAAAAAATAGCCAAATGCCTCGTCATCTGATTAGTGACGCGCATGAATGGATTAACGAGATTCCCTCTGTCCCTATCTACTGGTGGGGAGTAATTCAAGGGCTAGGTCAGTGAAGTAGGAATACGGAGACCAGAACCCGGGGTTGCAGGAGTAGGGGTAGAGCATCCCCTGGCTCACCGAAAGTCCAAAAATCGTCCATTACGGCCCAAACACGCTCAAACCGAGCCGGAGCTGGCACCGGCTTCGGCAATGACGAAACTACCCGATCGGATGCTGCGTACTCCCACCTAGAAACATTTACAAACACAGTGGAAAGAGTGCGCAGCAAGTGAAGGCGCCACGGCGAGTAAAATAATAATAATAGACCGAACACCCGTCACGCTGAAAAAACAGCAAACTCGCCGCTGGCAATCGGGAAAGCAACAGAACTGTGAAGCTATCGAGCGAAAGTTTGGGTTGGGACTCAGGTGAGCCGAGGGTCGATGCTCCCCAGCCCGGCCGTTTTACTCGGGACATGATGCCCGAGGTCATGTTCAAGTTACGTTGCGTACCTCCACGCGGTCCCACTGGAGGTCCCGTTTCAACGGGATCGCTAAACCGAACGTAGCGAAGCAGAGGGGGCAACTGCTGAGGTTTGTCCCCCCCGTGTTTGCCGTGCGGGGCGACCCGTGTCGTCGGAAAGGTGGGTCCTGGGATCTGAGGGGGCCCTGTCCTGCGGGAGAGTGTGCACCCAACACGTACCTTTGGCCACTGCTTCGACTAGACGGGCGGCTAGGCGAGAAAAGCAGCTCTTTGCCTAGTCAATCGGCTTGGAACAACCATACGTCTCGGCGAGTGGGTTCTATATTGGGCGAGGAAGGGGACCTTGGAGTCCGGGGAGACCCGGTCGGCCTTGGAACGCGGACTATATCCCGGGTAATGTCCTAACCTGGCGGAGCCAGGTTCCATTTGAGGGTCCGAGGAGGCTGGGACATGCAGCGGGATGAAAAGACGTAACATAAAGATGGAAACTAAAAGCACAACAAAATCGGATCAACCCGTAGTCGTTCTTGAGATTCTCAAGAGCGACGCGGTAGTAATAAAGAAGGAGGTCGACGATGCGGGTGCTCCCGGCACGTCGTCCCCAAAGACGAAGAAGAAGGAGGTAGCTGGGGAGGGACACAAACACGCCTCCCCTAGCAAGGTTACAAAAGGCACGGCGAAGCCTGCGGGTGACAAAACCCCCGCGCCGCCGCTTGCCAAGAGAAAGCCAAAAGACGCGGCCAAGCCGCAAAAGCAGGATGGACCGGGTGTTCCCACCCGTAAAAATCCAAAAGAGCCACGGGCCGCAAAGCCCAGCGCTCACAAAATGTCAGAGGCCCACGGGAAGATCCCACCGGGCCCGGGTGTAAAGCCTGGAGACTGGACAACGGTCTCCAGGAAGAAGAAGGCCGGCGCAGCCATACCAGGCAAACCGGCCTCCGAGAAACGGGGCAAGATACCGGCGGAGGCGGTATCTGGGCCCAAAATACGGCCGCTCGATCTCATACGAGACGAAGCCTCGGCTGTGATCACGGATGTCCGGAGCTTCTGCCTTCGACCGGAGTCGAAGGTAACAAAGGAAGCCGGCAGCCGTGTGATCGGCCAAACATCCGCGCTCTACGAGCTTGTCCAGGAACTGCTCATTCGCAGCAGCTTCCTCGAAGGGCAGCTCGCCGCGGTGCGCCAGGACTCCAAGGAGTCCCTCAAGGCGGCCGTAAAGAGCGTGGCGCAGACGACGCTGAAGGATGCGAAATCTGCAACGAGGAAGCAAGTGTCGACCTACGCCGATGCGGTAAAGGTCGACACCAAGAGAGTTTCCCCAGACGCGGTGGTGCCACCCCGAAATGCGGTGCGCATATTCCCGCCGAAGGGAACAAAACAGAGCAGTGACGTAACAAAAAACACTGTTCTGTCTGCCGTCAAGCCCACCAAGGCCAAAATCCGCGTTACAGCGGTTCGACGCATCCACTCAGGTGGCATAGTCGTCGAGACCGAACGTGAGGAAGACCTAAAGGTCTTCACTAACTCGGCGGAACTGAAAGGAGTAGGACTTTCAGTTTCCGTACAAACGAAGAGGAAGCCTACACTTATAGTGTATGACGTTCCTCGAAAGGTTACAAAGGAGGAGGTTGTATCCAGTATTTGGAAACAAAACCTCAGTGAAATGACACAGGGGGAAGTGTCATCCGCCTTGAAAGTCCGGTTTGCAACCGGGCCCAAGGCGAATAACGCGAAAACGACCAACTGGGTCATTGAGTGCAGCCCGCAGGTTCGCCTGCGGCTCAAAGAGAGAGGCCGAGTATACATCGGATGGTCGTCTTGCCGTGTGCAGGACTACATTGCGGTGGCTCGGTGCTTTAATTGCCAGAGGTTTGGCCACATGGCCAAACACTGTAAAGTGAAAGAGAAAGTCTGCGGACATTGTGCTAGAGGTGGGCACACGATGAGCTCCTGCAACAGTTTGAACGAGACCCCGGTCTGTTCAAACTGCAAGGCAAGGGGCAAGAGGAACGACCATCGGTCGAAAGATAAATCCTGCGCGTCCTATCAGGTCGCGCTGGAAAAATTAATAGCCCGGACCGACTACGGCGGGCAGAAATGAGAGATTGAACGCAGTACAGTCTTGTGCTTCGGCCAAGACTCCTCGGGCCGGGAGCCAAGCCCCACCCGCTTCGGCGGGTGTACCCCGGATTGGGTTGGACTCGAGGTGGCAGTGATGGTTCGCCGCCGTCACCCTCCGAACTACGTGGCGGTGCGACAAGAAGGTGGATGCCCGACCACCAGGCAAGAGTAGTGAGAACGCTGGTATAGACTTAAAGTCCCAGGTACAGCGCGTCCCTTCGCTCGCGAACGGACATCAAACACACTAATACTATATGTCCCTATCTACTGGTGGGGAGTAATTCAAGGGCTAGGTCAGTGAAGTAGGAATACGGAGACCAGAACCCGGGGTTGCAGGAGCAGGGGTAGAGCATCCCCTGGCTCACCGAAAGTCCAAAAATCGTCCATTACGGCCCAAACACGCTCAAACCGAGCCGGAGCTGGCACCGGCTTCGGCAATGACGAAACTACCCGATCGGATGCTGCGTACTCCCACCTAGAAACATTTACAAACACAGTGGAAAGAGTGCGCAGCAAGTGAAGGCGCCACGGCGAGTAAAATAATAATAATAGACCGAACACCCGTCACGCTGAAAAACAGCAAACTCGCCGCTGGCAATCGGGAAAGCAACAGAACTGTGAAGCTATCGAGCGAAAGTTTGGGTTGGGACTCAGGTGAGCCGAGGGTCGATGCTCCCCAGCCCGGCCGTTTTACTCGGGACATGATGCCCGAGGTCATGTTCAAGTTACGTTGCGTACCTCCACGCGGTCCCACTGGAGGTCCCGTTTCAACGGGATCGCTAAACCGAACGTAGCGAAGCAGAGGGGGCAACTGCTGAGGTTTGTCCCCCCCGTGTTTGCCGTGCGGGGCGACCCGTGTCGTCGGAAAGGTGGGTCCTGGGATCTGAGGGGGCCCTGTCCTGCGGGAGAGTGTGCACCCAACACGTACCTTTGGCCACTGCTTCGACTAGACGGGCGGCTAGGCGAGAAAAGCAGCTCTTTGCCTAGTCAATCGGCTTGGAACGACCATACGTCTCGGCGAGTGGGTTCTATATTGGGCGAGGAAGGGGACCTTGGAGTCCGGGGAGACCCGGTCGGCCTTGGAACGCGGACTATATCCCGGGTAATGTCCTAACCTGGCGGAGCCAGGTTCCATTTGAGGGTCCGAGGAGGCTGGGACATGCAGCGGGATGAAAAGACGTAACATAAAGATGGAAACTAAAAGCACAACAAAATCGGATCAACCCGTAGTCGTTCTTGAGATTCTCAAGAGCGACGCGGTAGTAATAAAGAAGGAGGTCGACGATGCGGGTGCTCCCGGCACGTCGTCCCCAAAGACGAAGAAGAAGGAGGTAGCTGGGGAGGGACACAAACACGCCTCCCCTAGCAAGGTTACAAAAGGCACGGCGAAGCCTGCGGGTGACAAAACCCCCGCGCCGCCGCTTGCCAAGAGAAAGCCAAAAGACGCGGCCAAGCCGCAAAAGCAGGATGGACCGGGTGTTCCCACCCGTAAAAATCCAAAAGAGCCACGGGCCGCAAAGCCCAGCGCTCACAAAATGTCAGAGGCCCACGGGAAGATCCCACCGGGCCCGGGTGTAAAGCCTGGAGACTGGACAACGGTCTCCAGGAAGAAGAAGGCCGGCGCAGCCATACCAGGCAAACCGGCCTCGGGGAAACGGGGCAAGATACCGGCGGAGGCGGTATCCGGGCCCAAAATACGGCCGCTCGATCTCATACGAGACGAAGCCTCGGCTGTGATCACGGATGTCCGGAGCTTCTGCCTTCGACCGGAGTCGAAGGTAACAAAGGAAGCCGGCAGCCGTGTGATCGGCCAAACATCCGCGCTCTACGATCTTGTCCAGGAACTGCTCATTCGCAGCAGCTTCCTCGAAGGGCAGCTCGCCGCGGTGCGCCAGGACTCCAAGGAGTCCCTCAAGGCGGCCGTAAAGAGCGTGGCGCAGACGACGCTGAAGGATGCGAAATCTGCAACGAGGAAGCAAGTGTCGACCTACGCCGATGCGGTAAAGGTCGACACCAAGAGAGTTTCCCCAGACGCGGTGGTGCCACCCCGAAATGCGGTGCGCATATTCCCGCCGAAGGGAACAAAACAGAACAGTGACATCACTAAACGCACTGTTCTGTCAGTCGTCAAGCCCACCAAGGCCAAAATCCGCGTTACAGCGGTTCGACGCATCCACTCAGGTGGCATAGTCGTCGAGACCGAACGTGAGGAAGACCTAAAGGTCTTCACTAACTCTGCGGAACTGAAAGGAGTAGGACTTTCAGTTTCCGTACAAACGAAGAGGAAGCCTACACTTATAGTGTATGACGTTCCTCGAAAGGTTACAAAGGAGGAGGTTGTATCCAGTATTTGGAAACAAAACCTCAGTGAAATGACACAGGGGGAAGTGTCATCCGCCTTGAAAGTCCGGTTTGCAACCGGGCCCAATGCGAATAACGCAAAAACGACCAACTGGGTCATTGAGTGCAGCCCGCAGGTTCGCCTGCGGCTCAAAGAGAGAGGCCGAGTATACATCGGATGGTCGTCTTGCCGTGTGCAGGACTACATTGCGGTGGCTCGGTGCTTTAAGTGCCAGAGGTTTGGCCACATGGCCAAACACTGTAAAGAGAAAGAAAAAGTCTGCGGACATTGTGCTAGAGGTGGGCACACGATAAGCTCCTGCAACAGTTTGAACGAGACCCCGGTCTGTTCAAACTGCAAGGCAAGGGGCAAGAGAAACGACCATCGGTCTAAAGATAAATCCTGCGCGTCCTATCAGGTCGCGCTGGAAAAAGTAATAGCCCGGACCGACTACGGCGGGTAGAAATGAGTAAATGAATGAAGGCAGTACAGTCTTGTGCTTCGGCCAAGACTCCTCGGGCCGGGAGCCAAGCCCCACCCGCTTCGGCGGGTGTACCCCGGATTGGGTTGGACTCGAGGTGGCAGTGATGGTTCGCCGCCGTCACCCTCCGAACTACGTGACGGTGCGACAAGAAGGTGGATGCCCGACCACCAGGCAAGAGTAGTGAGAACGCTGGTATAGACTTAAAGTCTGAGGTACAGCGCGTCCCTTCGCTCGCGAACGGACATCAAACACACTAATACTATATGTCCCTATCTACTGGTGGGGAGTAATTCAAGGGCTAGGTCAATGAAGTAGGAATACGGAGACCAGAACCCGGGGTTGCAGGAGCAGGGGTAGAGCATCCCCTGGCTCACCGAAAGTCCAAAAATCGTCCATTACGGCCCAAACACGCTCAAACCGAGCCGGAGCTGGCACCGGCCTCGGCAATGACGAAACCACCCAAGCGGATGCTGCGTACTCCCACCTAGAAACATCTACAAACACAGTGGAAAGAGTGCGCAGCAAGTGAAGGAGCCACGGCGGGTAAAAATTATAAGCGACCGATCACCCGTCGTATTGGAAAATAAAGCAACACGCCGCTAGCACTTGGAAAAAAAAAAAAATAGCAACAGAATTATGAAGCTATCGAGCGAAAGTTTGGGTTGGGACTCAGGTGAGCCAAGGGTCGATGCTCCCCAGCCCGGCCGTTTTACTCGGGACATGATGCCCGAGGTCATGTTCAAGTTACGTTGCGTACCTCCACGTGGTCCCACTGGGGGTCCCGTGTCAAACGGGATCGCTAAACCGAACGTAGCGAAGCAGAGGGGGCAACTGCTGAGGTTTGTCCCCCCCGTGTTTGCCGTGCGGGGCGACCCGTGTCGTCGGAAAGGTGGGTCCTGGGATCTGAGGGGGCCCTGTCCTGCGGGAGAGTGTGCACCCAACACGTACCTTTGGCCACTGCTTCGACTAGACGGGCGGCTAGGCGAGAAAAGCAGCTCTTTGCCTAGTCAATCGGCTTGGAACGACCATACGTCTCGGCGAGTGGGTTCTATTTTGGGCGAGGAAGGGGACCTTGGAGTCCGGGGAGACCCGGTCGGCCTTGGAACGCGGACTATATCCTGGGTAATGTCCTAACCTGGCGGAGCCAGGTTCCATTTGAGGGTCCGAGGAGGCTGGGACATGCAGCGGGATGAAGAAACTAACTTAGACATGGAATCAAACACAAACAAATCGGATCAACCCGTAGTCGTTCTTGAGCTTCTCAGGAGCGACGCGGAAATAAAGAAGGAGGTCGACGATGCAGGTGCTCCCGGCACGTCGTCCCCCAAAATGAAGAAGAAGGAGGGTGATGGGGAGGGACACAAACACGCCTCCCCTAGCAAAGGCTCAAAAGGCACGGCGAAGCCTGCGGGTGACAAAAACCCCGCGCCGCCTGTGCCCAAGAAAAAGCCAAAAGACGCGGCCGAGCCGCAAAAGCAGGATGGACCGGGTGTACCCACCCGTAAAAATCCAAAGGAGCCACGGGCCGTAAAGCCCAGCGCTCATAAAAAGTCAGAGGCCCACGGGAAGATCCCACCGGGCCCGGGTGTAAAGCCTGGAGACTGGACAACGGTCTCCAGGAAGAAAAAGGCCGGCGCAGCCATACCAGGCAAACCGGCCTCCGAGAAACGGGGCAAGTTACCGACGGAGGCGGTATCTGGGCCCAAAATACGGCCGCTCGATCTCATACGAGACGAAGCCTCGGCCGTGATCGCGGATGTCCGGAGCTTCTGCCTTCGACCGGAGTCGAAGGTAACAAAGGAGGCCGGTGGCCGTGTGATCGGCCAAACATCCGCGCTCTACGAGCTCGTCCAGGAACTGCTCATTCGCAGCAGCTTCCTCGAAGGGCAGCTCGCCGCGGTGCGCCAGGACTCCAAGGAGTCCCTCAAGGCGGCCGTAGAGAGCGTGGCGCAGAGGACGCTGAAGGCGGTGAGCCGCCCAGATGCGAAATCTGCGACGGTAACAAAGGTGTCGACCTACGCAGATGCGGTTAAGGTCGTTAGCAAAAGAGTCTCCTCAGACGCGGTGATGCCACCCCGAAACGCGGTGCGCATATTCCCGCCGAAAGGAAAGAAGCAGAACAGTGACGTAACAAAAAACACTGTTCTGTCTGTCGTTAAGCCTACCAAGGCCAAGATCCGCGTTACAGCGGTTCGACGCATCCACTCAGGTGGCATAGTCGTCGAGACCGAACGCGAAGAAGACCTGAAGGCCTTCACGAATTCTGCGGAACTGAAAGGAGTGGGTCTTTCAGTTTCCGTACAAACGAAGAGGAAGCCTACACTTATAGTGTACGACGTTCCTCGCAAGGTTACAAAGGAGGAGGTTGTATCCAGTATTTGGAAACAAAACCTCAGTGAAATGACACAGGGGGAAGTGTCATCCGCCTTGAAAGTCCGGTTTGCAACCGGGCCCAAGGCGAATAACGCAAAAACGACCAACTGGGTCATTGAGTGCAGCCCGCAGGTTCGCCTGCGGCTCAAAGAAAGAGGCCGAGTATACATCGGATGGTCGTCTTGCCGTGTGCAGGACTACGTTGCGGTGGCTCGGTGCTTTAAGTGCCAGAGGTTTGGCCACATGGCCAAACACTGTAAAACCAAAGAGGAGATATGCGGACATTGTGCTAGAGGTGGGCACACGATCAGCTCCTGCAAGAGTTTGAACAAGACCCCGGTCTGTTCAAACTGCAAGGCTAGGGGCAAAAGACATGACCATCGGTCGAAAGACAAGTCCTGCGCGTCCTATCAGGTCGCGCTGGAACAAGCTATAGCTCGGACCGATTATGGCGGGCAAAAATAAACGCAATAAAACCGAGAGCATCCCTCTGAGACAATACCGGGTCGTGCAGCATAACATGCGACGAGCCCGGATTGTTCTTGATGAGGTGAGGGAGTTGATGCACTCGCGAAAGATCGATGTGCTGCTCGCGCAGGAGCCCTATTCCCAAGAGGGTACCGTCCCTGGGCTGGGGCTTGCGACGAAAGTAGTCACGGGGGGCACACCGGTAATGGCGGCAATTGCTGTCCGGAACCCGGAACTCTCCGTGGTCAAAATCTCGCATCTGTGCGACTCGCATTTGACCTGCGTTTGCATCAGCGATGATGCGGCCGGAAGTTTTTACTTGGTCAGTCAGTACTTTCAATGCTCCGAGGAGATTGAACCCAGCTTGGCTCGACTGGGAAAAGTACTTGATGCTCTCGGACACAGTCGGGTCGTTATCGCGGCGGACGTCAATGCCAAGTCCCCCTCGTGGGGCGGCACACGAACGGACGCGCGGGGAGATGAACTCGAAGAGTTCATCGCTCAACACGGCCTGACTGTGATGAACGATGCTGGAAGTATACCCACATACTCCAGCCCAAGTGGCGAATCATGGATCGACGTTACGCTAGTGACGAACGATATGTCGAAATATGTGAAAAACTGGAGGGTCCAATACGATTGGACCTCCAGCGATCATCGAGCGATTGAGTTTGTGTTACAGTTCGCAGACGTGAGCGAGGATCGTCGTGCCTTGGAGCCCCGATTCCGCACGTCCAAAGCGGACTGGTCTCGCTTCGATCGTGCGTTGCTTGAACGCGAGAGGCTCCTTCCCGGAGACGTCGAATGTCGAAGGGATGTCGAACATCTAGCACAGGAGATCGAGCTGGCGATCGTCCACGCGTGCAAAGCCTCCATACCTGTCAAGCAATGGCACTCAAAATCCGTCCCTTGGTGGACGAGGGAATTGACCAAACGGAAGACGCACGTGTATCGTCTGAGACGTGCCTTCCAGCGTGAGAAAGACCAAAAGGAGAGAGCAGCTAGAAAGGCTGAATACAATAACGCCAGAAAAGCCTATACAGCTGCTGTTCGAACTGCCAAGTTTCAAAGCTGGACAAACTTTGTTACCGAGCAAGGAAACAAGGAGCCCTGGGGGCTCACATACAAGATCGCCCAAAAGAAGGTGCGAGTTGAGACAGCTGTCTCCAACATTCGAACGCAAGACGGCTATACGATGGACTGGAAATCCACCGCCTCGCAGCTCCTCGGAGCGTTAATCCCGGACGACACGACCGCGGACGAAACGCCGGAGCAATCGAACATCAGGCTAGATTCAATCACCGACCCGCCGACGGAAGACTGCACAGTCTTCACTAGGAAGGAGGTTGGAGACGCGATCTGGAGCCTAAAGCGAGGAAAATGCCCTGGTCCGGACCGTTTAGAGGTCGAAGTCCTAAGACGCGCGTATGGATCCGTCCACAGCGGTCTGCTTCGTCTCTACAACGCGTGTCTGTGCAAAGGAGTATTTCCCGTCAGATGGAAAGTCGGCTCTATCATTACCATACTGAAAGGGCCCGACAAACCACTGACGGAGGTCAAATCGTATAGGCCCATTTGCCTACTTTCCATCTTGGGCAAAGCGTTGGAGAAGCTGATGTTGATACGAATGAGAAAAGTGTTTCTGAACCCCGACTACTGCTCGGATCGGCAATACGGATTCAGGCCTGGACGATCCACTGATGTCGCGTTAGTGAAGTTCAGGGACCTGGTGTCTGGCCGAGAAGAAAAGTATGTATTGGGACTCTCCTTCGATATCTCCGGTGCTTTCGACAACGTCTGGTGGCCCAGCATCCTACAGAAGTTGAAAGCCCGGGGATGCCCTCGAAATCTCTACAGACTGATGGTCGACTACTTCGCCGAGCGTGAGGTCACGATAGTTTCCAAACACGGCATCGTGCGCAAGAAAGTCACCAAAGGCTGTCCACAGGGTTCGATTCTCGGTCCGAGCTGTTGGAACCTAGTCTTCGACGAAGTTCTGCAGCTCCTTTCGAACACCGAGCTCGCGTGCGAGCCCATAGCCTACGCCGACGACCTTCTCGTGATTGTTTGTGGAAACACGAGACGCGAGTTGGAGCGCAAAGGCCAAAAAGTCGCGGACGTCATTTCTGGTTGGTGCGCCACCCAGAAATTGGAGCTGTCAGCGACCAAAACCGAGATGGTCCTCTTGAAAGGTTCTCTGGATAGAGAAAGGCCTCCTGTGGTAAAGATTAACGAGAGAAGTGTGGCCC
>NW_027478560.1:840000-957500 GCF_051014685.1 Ptiloglossa arizonensis
CCCACATCGTCGAGCAGGCAAATCGGCCGGTACGCGGACGGAGAGTCCGCGGGCCTACCCTCTTTCCGGAGGAGGACCATTCGGGCCACCTTCCATGCGGAGGGGAATCGCCCGGCCTCCAGGCAGCGGTCGAATAGCTCCCGGAGGCCGTCACCCAGGACGTCCGCGGCCAAGACCAAGACTCGGCCGGGCACTCCCGAAGGACCCGGGGCAGTATCCTTCGCCCCGAGTCTTCGGATGGCCGCGGCTAGCTCCCCAGCCGAGACCCCCAGCTCCGCGGACCAGGTGGTCGGGTCCGCAGAGGGACGTGGCCCGCTCTCCCCCACGATCGGGAAGAGCGTGTCGACCACGTCCCTCAAGAGCTGGGGGTCGAGACCCTCGGTGATCGGGGGGGCCCATGGCCGGAGTTTATTCAGAACTATCCGGTATGGGCGCCCCCATGGATCCCGCTCGAGGGTCTCGAGGAGCTCCTTCCAGCTCTGGGCCTTGGCCCGTTTGATGGCGACCTGCAGAGCCCTCTTTCCCGCGCGATAGGACTCGTACAGTTCCGCCGCCCTAGCCCGCGCGCCGTCGTCGCCGTTCCGTCCGGCCCGACGACGCGCGCGGGTGTACTGGCGTCGGGCCCGGACGCATGCTGTCCGCAATTCCCCGATTTCGCCCGACCACCAGTACACCGCCCGACGAGGAGACCGCGGCCCGGCCCGGGGCATCGCCGCGTCGCAAATGCGCGCGACGGCGCTCCCGAGCCGAGCCACGGCCTCCTCCAGGTCGGGCAGCCTGGTCTCCCGTCGAGGCCAGGTTTCGGCCAGAGCGGCTGCCACCAGGACGTCCTTGTCAAGGCGCCGAAGCGCCCATCTGCGTGGTGGTGGTGGGGCGCTACCCGCTCCCGGGCGGAGGTGTCGGTGCGGGGCCGCGGCGGCCTCGGGGGAGGTCAAGACCACGCGGATATACCGGTGGTCCGATAATGTCTCCTCCCCCACCACCACGTCCCACCCGGACACCATACGCGCGGCGCCGGGGGATCCAAACGTCAAATCCACTATGGACCCTCCCCCGCGCCGCACGCACGTCAGCTCCGACCCCCGGTTAATCAACCGGAGGTCGAAGCCCGCCGCCCAGTCGCCCAGAGCCTCGCCCCTCCGATCGGTCCTGGGGGACCCCCATGCCACAGACCAGGCATTGAAGTCCCCCAGGACCAGCACCGGCCGGGGCGCAATCCTTGTGAGGCACGCCCCCACCCCGGCCAAGTACTGCTCGAAGGCAGCAAGGCCGCAGTTAGGCGAAACGTAGCACCCCACCACGGCGACTCCCCCCCACTGGACGGCGACGAATCCCGCCCCGTTCTCCAGTAAGGAGAACGGAGGGGACCCGTCACCGCCCTGCCACACAGCCGCCACCAAGCCGCCCGCATCCCCCATCCAATGCGGATGGTCGGGGACGCGGTACGGCTCGGCGGCGACTGCCAGACCACCCCCCCACTCCGCCAGCGTCTGACACATCAGGTCCTGCGCTGCACGGCAGTGGTTGAGGTTGGCCTGCAGGAGGAGGCGGGGAGCCATTATTTGATGGCCTCCTCACCGCCTCCTGGTGGCACCTCCGTGAGGACGGCGGCGGGGCCGATGTCCACCTCCATCGCAGACACCAACGCCGTCGCCGCCACCGACCTCTTCCTTGCGGCCGTCGCGTCGGTCGCGGCCAGGTCCGCGGGCGCCGCGGCGCTCGCAGCTGGGGCCGCTCTCACCGGCGCCGGGAGCGGCCCCGGCGCCCCCCTCCTCTGCCCTCGTCGGGATGGGGGGGTACATTGCTTCCCCCCCATTCGGTGCGCGGCGGGTCTCCCCATGTCCGCACACAGCGGGCACTTTGGGGCCGCCGCGCAGTGGCTCGCGCGGTGGCCTTCGGCACCGCAGCGGTAACAAGCACCGCTGCGGTCCACCGCGGAGGTGCACCGCTGCCTGACATACGCCGCTGGGACTTTGAAACTTTCGGCACGTATCGAACAGTTCTTCTCTATTATCTCGAGAACGGACACGACGACCGTACACTTTGAGCACACAGCAGCGTGTTTTAGCATGCCAGCTACACGGTGGTGTGCCTAACGTGTGGATAGCTCGAAATATTCGTTCCGGACCGATGTGACCGGGAAGCAACACGCCGCTGGGACTTTGAAACTTTCGGCACGTATCGAACAGTTCTTCTCTATTATCTCGAGAACGGACACGACGACCGTACACTTTGAGCACACAGCAGCGTGTTTTAGCATGCCAGCTACACGGTGGTGTGCCTAACGTGTGGATAGCTCGAAATTTTCGTTCCGGACCGATGTGACCGGGAAGCATCACGCCGCTGGGACTTTGAAACTTTCGGCACGTATCGAACAGTTCTTCTCTATTATCTCGAGAACGGACACGACGACCGTACACTTTGAGCACACAGCAGCGTGTTTTAGCATGCCAGCTACACGGTGGTGTGCCTAACGTGTGGATAGCTCGAAATTTTCGTTCCGGACCGATGTGACCGGGAAGCATCACGCCGCTGGGACTTTGAAACTTTCGGCACGTATCGAACAGTTCTTCTCTATTATCTCGAGAACGGACACGACGACCGTACACTTTGAGCACACAGCAGCGTGTTTTAGCATGCCAGCTACACGGTGGTGTGCCTAACGTGTGGATAGCTCGAAATTTTCGTTCCGGACCGATGTGACCGGGAAGCATCACGCCGCTGGGACTTTGAAACTTTCGGCACGTATCGAACAGTTCTTCTCTATTATCTCGAGAACGGACACGACGACCGTACACTTTGAGCACACAGCAGCGTGTTTTAGCATGCCAGCTACACGGTGGTGTGCCTAACGTGTGGATAGCTCGAAATTTTCGTTCCGGACCGATGTGACCGGGAAGCAACACGCCGCTGGGACTTTGAAACTTTCGGCACGTATCGAACAGTTCTTCTCTATTATCTCGAGAACGGACACGACGACCGAACACTTTGAGCACACAGCAGCGTGTTTTAGCATGCCAGCTACACGGTGGTGTGCCTAACGTGTGGATAGCTCGAGATTTTCTTTCCGGACCGATGTGACCGGGAAGCATCACGCCGCTGGGACTTTGAAACTTTCGGCACGTATCGAACAGTTCTTCTCTATTATCTCGAGAACGGACACGACGACCGTACACTTTGAGCACACAGCAGCGTGTTTTAGCATGCCAGCTACACGGTGGTGTGCCTAACGTGTGGATAGCTCGAGATTTTCGTTTCGGACCGATGTGACCGGGAAGCATCACGCCGCTGGGACTTTGAAACTTTCGGCACGTATCGAACAGTTCTTCTCTATTATCTCGAGAACGGACACGACGACCGTACACTTTGAGCACACAGCAGCGTGTTTTAGCATGCCAGCTACACGGTGGTGTGCCTAACGTGTGGATAGCTCGAGATTTTCTTTCCGGACCGATGTGACCGGGAAGCATCACGCCGCTGGGACTTTGAAACTTTCGGCACGTATCGAACAGTTCTTCTCTATTATCTCGAGAACGGACACGACGACCGTACACTTTGAGCACACAGCAGCGTGTTTTAGCATGCCAGCTACACGGTGGTGTGCCTAACGTGTGGATAGCTCGAGATTTTTGTTCCGGACCGATGTGACCGGGAAGCCACACGCCGCTGGGATTTTGATATTTTCGGCACGTATCGAACAGTTCTTTTCTATTATCTCGAGAAAGGACACGACGACCGCACACTTTGAGCACACAGCAGCCAGTTGTAGCATGCCAGCTAGACGGTGGTGTGCCTAACGTGTGTATAGCTCGAGATTTTTGTTCCGGACCGATGTGACCGGGAAGCAACACGGCGCTGGAGCGTTGAAACTTTCGGCACGCGTCGAACAGTTCTTCTCTATTATCTCGAGAACGGACACGACGTCCGCACACTTTGAGCACACAGCAGCCAGTTGTAGCATGCCAGCTACACGGTGGTGTGTCTACCGTGTGGATAGCTCGAGATTTTTGTTGCGGACCGACGTGACCGCGACGCAATACGCCGCTGGGACTTTTTTTTTTTTTTTTTTTTTTTTTTTTTTTTTATACGTGGGGGTAATCTTCGAAAGACCCCCCCGCCGCCTGGGGAGGGGCGGGGGGAGTGTGGGATTCCTCGCGCCCGGAAGGAAACCCAACGGGTGCGGGACCTGCCCACTAAAACCCACCACGGTGGCCATCCTCGCACTATGCAGGGGGAGCACCTGGGACCGAAAACATCATATCGTCAGGTGCTCCCCCGTGCAGGGCTCTCGCGCCCGTGTCCTCCCGTTCCAGGGAAGGGAGGGGGTACTTCACCCTCCCTTCCCTGCTTTCTCCTCGGCGCTCTGGCGCCCGACGTCGGAGCAGGGCCACACTGCACCGTCATCCCACTCCCGGGGGCCGCCCGAGGGCGGCCGTGAGTCCCACACTCACGACCGCCCACGGCCCCCATAGCCGCGCCGGAGGCACGGTTCTAGGACCGCGCCGTCGGCGTGGCTGCACCCCGGTTCGTACGCTCCCGAGGGCGGCTCTGGCCTCTCCGCCCTCGAGAGCGTCGCCGTCCCTTATTTCTCCCCCCTTAGGCGACGGGCGGTGGCACGAGACTCAAGGGCTACGTACCCCCGCCCGCCGCTCTCAGGGTGGCCTCCCCGGCCCTTGCGGAGGCCTACCCGCCCCCGGCCTCGGACGAGGCCCCTCTCGCAGTCTCCCCCTCTCGCGAATGCGGCTCGCGGCCTCCTTCTGCGAGATTACACGCCGCTGGGACTTTGAAACTTTCGGCACGTATCGAACAGTTCTTCTCTATTATCTCGAGAACGGACACGACGACCGTACACTTTGAGCACACAGCAGCGTGTTTTAGCATGCCAGCTACACGGTGGTGTGCCTAACGTGTGGATAGCTCGAAATTTTCGTTCCGGACCGATGTGACCGGGAAGCAACACGCCGCTGGGACTTTGAAACTTTCGGCACGTATCGAACAGTTCTTCTCTATTATCTCGAGAACGGACACGACGACCGAACACTTTGAGCACACAGCAGCGTGTTTTAGCATGCCAGCTACACGGTGGTGTGCCTAACGTGTGGATAGCTCGAGATTTTCTTTCCGGACCGATGTGACCGGGAAGCATCACGCCGCTGGGACTTTGAAACTTTCGGCACGTATCGAACAGTTCTTCTCTATTATCTCGAGAACGGACACGACGACCGTACACTTTGAGCACACAGCAGCGTGTTTTAGCATGCCAGCTACACGGTGGTGTGCCTAACGTGTGGATAGCTCGAAATTTTCGTTCCGGACCGATGTGACCGGGAAGCAACACGCCGCTGGGACTTTGAAACTTTCGGCACGTATCGAACAGTTCTTCTCTATTATCTCGAGAACGGACACGACGACCGAACACTTTGAGCACACAGCAGCGTGTTTTAGCATGCCAGCTACACGGTGGTGTGCCTAACGTGTGGATAGCTCGAGATTTTCTTTCCGGACCGATGTGACCGGGAAGCATCACGCCGCTGGGACTTTGAAACTTTCGGCACGTATCGAACAGTTCTTCTCTATTATCTCGAGAACGGACACGACGACCGTACACTTTGAGCACACAGCAGCGTGTTTTAGCATGCCAGCTACACGGTGGTGTGCCTAACGTGTGGATAGCTCGAGATTTTCGTTCCGGACCGATGTGACCGGGAAGCATCACGCCGCTGGGACTTTGAAACTTTCGGCACGTATCGAACAGTTCTTCTCTATTATCTCGAGAACGGACACGACGACCGTACACTTTGAGCACACAGCAGCGTGTTTTAGCATGCCAGCTACACGGTGGTGTGCCTAACGTGTGGATAGCTCGAGATTTTCTTTCCGGACCGATGTGACCGGGAAGCATCACGCCGCTGGGACTTTGAAACTTTCGGCACGTATCGAACAGTTCTTCTCTATTATCTCGAGAACGGACACGACGACCGTACACTTTGAGCACACAGCAGCGTGTTTTAGCATGCCAGCTACACGGTGGTGTGCCTAACGTGTGGATAGCTCGAGATTTTCTTTCCGGACCGATGTGACCGGGAAGCATCACGCCGCTGGGACTTTGAAACTTTCGGCACGTATCGAACAGTTCTTCTCTATTATCTCGAGAACGGACACGACGACCGCACACTTTGAGCACACAGCAGCCAGTTGTAGCATGCCAGCTAGACGGTGGTGTGCCTAACGTGTGTATAGCTCGAGATTTTTGTTCCGGACCGATGTGACCGGGAAGCAACACGGCGCTGGAGCGTTGAAACTTTCGGCACGCGTCGAACAGTTCTTCTCTATTATCTCGAGAACGGACACGACGTCCGCACACTTTGAGCACACAGCAGCCAGTTGTAGCATGCCAGCTACACGGTGGTGTGTCTACCGTGTGGATAGCTCGAGATTTTTGTTGCGGACCGACGTGACCGCGACGCAATACGCCGCTGGGACTTTTTTTTTTTTTTTTTTTTTTTTTTTTTTTTTATACGTGGGGGTAATCTTCGAAAGACCCCCCCGCCGCCTGGGGAGGGGCGGGGGGAGTGTGGGATTCCTCGCGCCCGGAAGGAAACCCAACGGGTGCGGGACCTGCCCACTAAAACCCACCACGGTGGCCATCCTCGCACTATGCAGGGGGAGCACCTGGGACCGAAAACATCATATCGTCAGGTGCTCCCCCGTGCAGGGCTCTCGCGCCCGTGTCCTCCCGTTCCAGGGAAGGGAGGGGGTACTTCACCCTCCCTTCCCTGCTTTCTCCTCGGCGCTCTGGCGCCCGACGTCGGAGCAGGGCCACACTGCACCGTCATCCCACTCCCGGGGGCCGCCCGAGGGCGGCCGTGAGTCCCACACTCACGACCGCCCACGGCCCCCATAGCCGCGCCGGAGGCACGGTTCTAGGACCGCGCCGTCGGCGTGGCTGCACCCCGGTTCGTACGCTCCCGAGGGCGGCTCTGGCCTCTCCGCCCTCGAGTGCGTCGCCGTCCCTTATTTCTCCCCCCTTAGGCGACGGGCGGTGGCACGAGACTCAAGGGCTACGCACCCCCGCCCGCCGCTCTCAGGGTGGCCTCCCCGGCCCTTCCGGAGGCCCACCCGCCCCCGGCCTCGGACGGGGCCTCGCTCGCGGTCTCCCGCTCTCGCGAATGCGGCTCGCGGCCTCCTTCTGCGAGATTACCTCCTCGCAGAAGGAGGCCACGGCCCGCCACTTCGTCTCGCTGCCGAGCATGGCCTGTACCACGACGCCGCTGGGACTTTGAAACTTTCGGCACGTATCGAACAGTTCTTCTCTATTATCTCGAGAACGGACACGACGACCGTACACTTTGAGCACACAGCAGCGTGTTTTAGCATGCCAGCTACACGGTGGTGTGCCTAACGTGTGGATAGCTCGAAATTTTCGTTCCGGACCGATGTGACCGGGAAGCAACACGCCGCTGGGACTTTGAAACTTTCGGCACGTATCGAACAGTTCTTCTCTATTATCTCGAGAACGGACACGACGACCGAACACTTTGAGCACACAGCAGCGTGTTTTAGCATGCCAGCTACACGGTGGTGTGCCTAACGTGTGGATAGCTCGAGATTTTCTTTCCGGACCGATGTGACCGGGAAGCATCACGCCGCTGGGACTTTGAAACTTTCGGCACGTATCGAACAGTTCTTCTCTATTATCTCGAGAACGGACACGACGACCGTACACTTTGAGCACACAGCAGCGTGTTTTAGCATGCCAGCTACACGGTGGTGTGCCTAACGTGTGGATAGCTCGAGATTTTCGTTCCGGACCGATGTGACCGGGAAGCATCACGCCGCTGGGACTTTGAAACTTTCGGCACGTATCGAACAGTTCTTCTCTATTATCTCGAGAACGGACACGACGACCGTACACTTTGAGCACACAGCAGCGTGTTTTAGCATGCCAGCTACACGGTGGTGTGCCTAACGTGTGGATAGCTCGAGATTTTCTTTCCGGACCGATGTGACCGGGAAGCATCACGCCGCTGGGACTTTGAAACTTTCGGCACGTATCGAACAGTTCTTCTCTATTATCTCGAGAACGGACACGACGACCGTACACTTTGAGCACACAGCAGCGTGTTTTAGCATGCCAGCTACACGGTGGTGTGCCTAACGTGTGGATAGCTCGAGATTTTTGTTCCGGACCGATGTGACCGGGAAGCCACACGCCGCTGGGATTTTGATATTTTCGGCACGTATCGAACAGTTCTTTTCTATTATCTCGAGAAAGGACACGACGACCGCACACTTTGAGCACACAGCAGCCAGTTGTAGCATGCCAGCTAGACGGTGGTGTGCCTAACGTGTGTATAGCTCGAGATTTTTGTTCCGGACCGATGTGACCGGGAAGCAACACGGCGCTGGAGCGTTGAAACTTTCGGCACGCGTCGAACAGTTCTTCTCTATTATCTCGAGAACGGACACGACGTCCGCACACTTTGAGCACACAGCAGCCAGTTGTAGCATGCCAGCTACACGGTGGTGTGTCTACCGTGTGGATAGCTCGAGATTTTTGTTGCGGACCGACGTGACCGCGACGCAATACGCCGCTGGGACTTTTTTTTTTTTTTTTTTTTTTTTTTATACTTGGGGGAAATCTTCGAAAGACCCCCCCGCCGCCTGGGGAGGGGCGGGGGGAGTGTGGGATTCCTCGCGCCCGGAAGGAAACCCAACGGGTGCGGGACCTGCCCACTAAAACCCACCACGGTGGCCATCCTCGCACTATGCAGGGGGAGCACCTGGGACCGAAAACATCATATCGTCAGGTGCTCCCCCGTGCAGGGCTCTCGCGCCCGTGTCCTCCCGTTCCAGGGAAGGGAGGGGGTACTTCACCCTCCCTTCCCTGCTTTCTCCTCGGCGCTCTGGCGCCCGACGTCGGAGCAGGGCCACACTGCACCGTCATCCCACTCCCGGGGGCCGCCCGAGGGCGGCCGTGAGTCCCACACTCACGACCGCCCACGGCCCCCATAGCCGCGCCGGAGGCACGGTTCTAGGACCGCGCCGTCGGCGTGGCTGCACCCCGGTTCGTACGCTCCCGAGGGCGGCTCTGGCCTCTCCGCCCTCGAGAGCGTCGCCGTCCCTTATTTCTCCCCCCTTAGGCGACGGGCGGTGGCACGAGACTCAAGGGCTACGTACCCCCGCCCGCCGCTCTCAGGGTGGCCTCCCCGGCCCTTGCGGAGGCCTACCCGCCCCCGGCCTCGGACGAGGCCCCTCTCGCGAATGCGGCTCGCGGCCTCCTTCTGCGAGATTACACGCCGCTGGGACTTTGAAACTTTCGGCACGTACCGAACAGTTCTTCTCTATTATCTCGAGAGCGGACACGACAACCGCACACATTGAACACACAGCAGCGTGTTGTAGCATGCCAGCTACACGGTGGTGTGCCTAACGTGTGGATAGCTCGAGATTTTTGTTCCGGACCGATGTGACCGGGAAGCAACACGCCGCTGGGATTTTGATATTTTCGGCACGTATCGAACAGTTCTTTTCTATTATCTCGAGAAAGGACACGACGACCGCACACTTTGAGCACACAGCAGCGAGTTGTAGCATGCCAGCTAGACGGTGGTGAGCCTAACGTGTGTATAGCTCGAGATTTTTGTTCCGGACCGATGTGACCGGGAAGCAACACGGCGCTGGAGCGTTGAAACTTTCGGCACGTATCGAACAGTTCTTCTCTATTATCTCGAGAACGGACACGACGTCCGCACACTTTGAGCACACAGCAGCCAGTTGTAGCATGCCAGCTACACACTGGTGTGTCTACCGTGTGGATAGCTCGAGATTTTTGTTGCGGACCGACGTGACCGCGACGCAATACGCCCCTGGGACTTTTTTTTTTTTTTTTTTTTTTTATACGTGGGGGAAATCTTCGAAAGACCCCTCCGCCGCCTGGGGAGGGGCGGGGGGAGTGTGGGATTCCTCGCGCCCGGAAGGAAACCCAACGGGTGCGGGACCTGCCCACTAAAACCCACCGCGGTGGCCATCCTCGCACTATGCAGGGGGAGCACCTGGGACCGAAAACATCATATCATCAGGTGCTCCCCCGTGCAGGGCTCTCGCGCCCGTGTCCTCCCGTTCCAGGGAAGGGAGGGGGTACTTCACCCTCCCTTCCCTGCTTTCTCCTCGGCGCTCTGGCGCCCGACGTCGGAGCAGGGCCACACTGCACCGTCATCCCACTCCCGGGGGCCGCCCGAGGGCGGCCGTGAGTCCCACACTCACGACCGCCCACGGCCCCCATAGCCGCGCCGGAGGCACGGTTCTAGGACCGCGCCGTTGGCGCGGCTGCACCCCGGTTCGTACGCTCCCGAGGGCGGCTCTGGCCTCTCCGCCCTCGAGAGCGTCGCCGTCCCTTATTTCTCCCCCCTTAGGCGACGGGCGGTGGCACGAGACTCAAGGGCTACGTACCCCCGCCCGCCGCTCTCAGGGTGGCCTCCCCGGCCCTTGCGGAGGCCTACCCGCCACCGGCCGCGGACGAGGCCCCTCTCGCAGTCTCGCCCTCTCGCGAATGCGGCTCGCGGCCTCCTTCTGCGAGATTACACGCCGCTGGGACTTTGAAACTTTCGGCACGTACCGAACAGTTCTTCTCTATTATCTCGAGAGCGGACACGACAACCGCACACATTGAACACACAGCAGCGTGTTGTAGCATGCCAGCTACACGGTGGTGTGCCTAAAGTGTGGATAGCTCGAGATTTTTGTTCCGGACCGATGTGACCGGGAAGGAACACGCCGCTGGGATTTTGATATTTTCGGCACGTATCGAACAGTTCTTCTCTATTATCTCGAGAACGGACACGACGTCCGCACACTTTGAGCACACAGCAGCGAGTTGTAGCATGCCAGCTAGACGGTGGTGTGCCTAACGTGTGTATAGCTCGAGATTTTTGTTGCGGACCGACGTGACCGCGACGCAATACGCCGCTGGGACTTTTTTTTTTTTTTTTTTTTTTTTTTTTTTTTATACGTGGGGGAAATCTTCGAAAGACCCCTCCGCCGCCTGGGGAGGGGCGGGGGGAGTGTGGGATTCCTCGCGCCCGGAAGGAAACCCAACGGGTGCGGGACCTGCCCACTAAAACCCACCGCGGTGGCCATCCTCGCACTATGCAGGGGGAGCACCTGGGACCGAAAACATCATATCGTCAGGTGCTCCCCCGTGCAGGGCTCTCGCGCCCGTGTCCTCCCGTTCCAGGGAAGGGAGGGGATACTTCACCCTCCCTTCCCTGCTTTCTCCTCGGCGCTCTGGCGCCCGACGTCGGAGCAGGGCCACACTGCACCGTCATCCCACTCCCGGGGGCCGCCCGAGGGCGGCCGTGAGTCCCACACTCACGACCGCCCACGGCCCCCATAGCCGCGCCGGAGGCACGGTTCTAGGACCGCGCCGTCGGCGTGGCTGCACCCCGGTTCGTACGCTCCCGAGGGCGGCTCTGGCCTCTCCGCCCTCGAGAGCGTCGCCGTCCCTTATTTCTCCCCCCTTAGGCGACGGGCGGTGGCACGAGACTCAAGGGCTACGTACCCCCGCCCGCCGCTCTCAGGGTGGCCTCCCCGGCCCTTGCCGAGGCCTACCCGCCCCCGGCCTCGGACGAGGCCCCTCTCGCGAATGCGGCTCGCGGCCTCCTTCTGCGAGATTACACGCCGCTGGGACTTTGAAACTTTCGGCACGTACCGAACAGTTCTTCTCTATTATCTCGAGAGCGGACACGACAACCGCACACATTGAACACACAGCAGCGTGTTGTAGCATGCCAGCTACACGGTGGTGTGCCTAACGTGTGGATAGCTCGAGATTTTTGTTCCGGACCGATGTGACCGGGAAGCAACACGCCGCTGGGATTTTGATATTTTCGGCACGTATCGAACAGTTCTTTTCTATTATCTCGAGAAAGGACACGACGACCGCACACTTTGAGCACACAGCAGCGAGTTGTAGCATGCCAGCTAGACGGTGGTGTGCCTAACGTGTGTATAGCTCGAGATTTTTGTTCCGGACCGATGTGACCGGGAAGCAACACGGCGCTGGAGCGTTGAAACTTTCGGCACGTATCGAACAATTCTTCTCTATTATCTCGAGAACGGACACGACGTCCGCACACTTTGAGCACACAGCAGCCAGTTGTAGCATGCCAGCTACACGGTGGTGTGTCTACCGTGTGGATAGCTCGAGATTTTTGTTGCGGACCGACGTGACCGCGACGCAATACGCCCCTGGGACTTTTTTTTTTTTTTTTTTTTTTTATACGTGGGGGAAATCTTCGAAAGACCCCCCCCCGCCGCCTGGGGAGGGGCGGGGGGAGTGTGGGATTCCTCGCGCCCGGAAGGAAACCCAACGGGTGCGGGACCTGCCCATTAAAACCCACCACGGTGGCCATCCTCGCACTATGCATGGGGAGCACCTGGGACCGAAAACATCATATCATCAGGTGCTCCCCCGTGCAGGGCTCTCGCGCCCGTCTCCTCCCGTTCCAGGGAAGGGAGGGGGTACTTCACCCTCCCTTCCCTGCTTTCTCCTCGGCGCTCTGGCGCCCGACGTCGGAGCAGGGCCACACTGCACCGTCATCCCACTCCCGGGGGCCGCCCGAGGGCTGCCGTGAGTCCCACACTCACGACCGCCCACGGCCCCCATAGCCGCGCCGGAGGCACGGTTCTAGGACCGCGCCGTCGGCGCGGCTGCACCCCGGTTCGTACGCTCCCGGGGGCGGCTCTGGCCTCTCCGCCCTCGAGAGCGTCGCCGTCCCTTATTTCTCCCCCCTTAGGCGACGGGCGGTGGCACGAGACTCAAGGGCTACGTACCCCCGCCCGCCGCTCTCAGGGTGGCCTCCCCGGCCCTTGCGGAGGCCTACCCGCCCCCGGCCTCGGACGAGGCCCCTCTCGCAGTCTCCCCCTCTCGCGAATGCGGCTCGCGGCCTCCTTCTGCGAGATTACACGCCGCTGGGACTTTGAAACTTTCGGCACGTACCGAACAGTTCTTCTCTATTATCTCGAGAGCGGACACGACAACCGCACACATTGAACACACAGCAGCGTGTTGTAGCATGCCAGCTACACGGTGGTGTGCCTAAAGTGTGGATAGCTCGAGATTTTTGTTCCGGACCGATGTGACCGGGAAGGAACACGCCGCTGGGATTTTGATATTTTCGGCACGTATCGAACAGTTCTTCTCTATTATCTCGAGAACGGACACGACGTCCGCACACTTTGAGCACACAGCAGCCAGTTGTAGCATGCCAGCTACACGGTGGTGTGTCTACCGTGTGGATAGCTCGAGATTTTTGTTGCGGACCGACGTGACCGCGACGCATTACGCCGCTGGGACTTTTTTTTTTTTTTTTTTTTTTTTTTTTTTTATACGTGGGGGAAATCTTCGAAAGACCCCTCCGCCGCCTGGGGAGGGGCGGGGGGAGTGTGGGATTCCTCGCGCCCGGAAGGAAACCCAACGGGTGCGGGACCTGCCCACTAAAACCCACCACGGTGGCCATCCTCGCACTATGCAGGGGGAGCACCTGGGACCGAAAACATCATATCATCAGGTGCTCCCCCGTGCAGGGCTCTCGCGCCCGTGTCCTCCCGTTCCAGGGAAGGGAGGGGGTACTTCACCCTCCCTTCCCTGCTTTCTCCTCGGCGCTCTGGCGCCCGACGTCGGAGCAGGGCCACACTGCACCGTCATCCCACTCCCGGGGGCCGCCCGAGGGCGGCCGTGAGTCCCACACTCACGACCGCCCACGGCCCCCATAGCCGCGCCGGAGGCACGGTTCTAGGACCGCGCCGTCGGCGCGGCTGCACCCCGGTTCGTACGCTCCCGAGGGCGGCTCTGGCCTCTCCGCCCTCGAGAGCGTCGCCGTCCCTTATTTCTCCCCCCTTAGGCGACGGGCGGTGGCACGAGACTCAAGGGCTACGTACCCCCGCCCGCCGCTCTCAGGGTGGCCTCCCCGGCCCTTGCGGAGGCCTACCCGCCACCGGCCGCGGACGAGGCCCCTCTCGCAGTCTCCCCCTCTCGCGAATGCGGCTCGCGGCCTCCTTCTGCGAGATTACACGCCGCTGGGACTTTGAAACTTTCGGCACGTACCGAACAGTTCTTCTCTATTATCTCGAGAGCGGACACGACAACCGCACACATTGAACACACAGCAGCGTGTTGTAGCATGGCAGCTACACGGTGGTGTGCCTAAAGTGTGGATAGCTCGAGATTTTTGTTCCGGACCGATGTGACCGGGAAGGAACACGCCGCTGGGATTTTGATATTTTCGGCACGTATCGAACAGTTCTTCTCTATTATCTCGAGAACGGACACGACGTCCGCACACTTTGAGCACACAGCAGCCAGTTGTAGCATGCCAGCTACACGGTGGTGTGTCTACCGTGTGGATAGCTCGAGATTTTTGTTGCGGACCGACGTGACCGCGACGCAATACGCCGCTGGGACTTTTTTTTTTTTTTTTTTTTTTTTTTTATACGTGGGGGAAATCTTCGAAAGACCCCTCCGCCGCCTGGGGAGGGGCGGGGGGAGTGTGGGATTCCTCGCGCCCGGAAGGAAACCCAACGGGTGCGGGACCTGCCCACTAAAACCCACCACGGTGGCCATCCTCGCACTATGCAGGGGGAGCACCTGGGACCGAAAACATCATATCATCAGGTGCTCCCCCGTGCAGGGCTCTCGCGCCCGTGTCCTCCCGTTCCAGGGAAGGGAGGGGGTACTTCACCCTCCCTTCCCTGCTTTCTCCTCGGCGCTCTGGCGCCCGACGTCGGAGCAGGGCCACACTGCACCGTCATCCCACTCCCGGGGGCCGCCCGAGGGCGGCCGTGAGTCCCACACTCACGACCGCCCACGGCCCCCATAGCCGCGCCGGAGGCACGGTTCTAGGACCGCGCCGTCGGCGCGGCTGCACCCCGGTTCGTACGCTCCCGAGGGCGGCTCTGGCCTCTCCGCCCTCGAGAGCGTCGCCGTCCCTTATTTCTCCCCCCTTAGGCGACGGGCGGTGGCACGAGACTCAAGGGCTACGTACCCCCGCCCGCCGCTCTCAGGGTGGCCTCCCCGGCCCTTGCGGAGGCCTACCCGCCCCCGGCCTCGGACGAGGCCCCTCTCGCAGTCTCCCCCTCTCGCGAATGCGGCTCGCGGCCTCCTTCTGCGAGATTACACGCCGCTGGGACTTTGAAACTTTCGGCACGTACCGAACAGTTCTTCTCTATTATCTCGAGAGCGGACACGACAACCGCACACATTGAACACACAGCAGCGTGTTGTAGCATGGCAGCTACACGGTGGTGTGCCTAAAGTGTGGATAGCTCGAGATTTTTGTTCCGGACCGATGTGACCGGGAAGGAACACGCCGCTGGGATTTTGATATTTTCGGCACGTATCGAACAGTTCTTCTCTATTATCTCGAGAACGGACACGACGTCCGCACACTTTGAGCACACAGCAGCCAGTTGTAGCATGCCAGCTACACGGTGGTGTGTCTACCGTGTGGATAGCTCGAGATTTTTGTTGCGGACCGACGTGACCGCGACGCATTACGCCGCTGGGACTTTTTTTTTTTTTTTTTTTTTTTTTTTTTATACGTGGGGGAAATCTTCGAAAGACCCCTCCGCCGCCTGGGGAGGGGCGGGGGGAGTGTGGGATTCCTCGCGCCCGGAAGGAAACCCAACGGGTGCGGGACCTGCCCACTAAAACCCACCACGGTGGCCATCCTCGCACTATGCAGGGGGAACACCTGGGACCGAAAACATCATATCATCAGGTGCTCCCCCGTGCAGGGCTCTCGCGCCCGTGTCCTCCCGTTCCAGGGAAGGGAGGGGGTACTTCACCCTCCCTTCCCTGCTTTCTCCTCGGCGCTCTGGCGCCCGACGTCGGAGCAGGGCCACACTGCACCGTCATCCCACTCCCGGGGGCCGCCCGAGGGCGGCCGTGAGTGCCACACTCACGACCGCCCACGGCCCCCATAGCCGCGCCGGAGGCACGGTTCTAGGACCGCGCCGTCGGCGCGGCTGCACCCCGGTTCGTACGCTCCCGAGGGCGGCTCTGGCCTCTCCGCCCTCGAGAGCGTCGCCGTCCCTTATTTCTCCCCCCTTAGGCGACGGGCGGTGGCACGAGACTCAAGGGCTACGTACCCCCGCCCGCCGCTCTCAGGGTGGACTCCCCGGCCCTTGCGGAGGCCTACCCGCCCCCGGCCTCGGACGAGGCCCCTCTCGCAGTCTCCCCCTCTCGCGAATGCGGCTCGCGGCCTCCTTCTGCGAGATTACACGCCGCTGGGACTTTGAAACTTTCGGCACGTACCGAACAGTTCTTCTCTATTATCTCGAGAGCGGACACGACAACCGCACACATTGAACACACAGCAGCGTGTTGTAGCATGGCAGCTACACGGTGGTGTGCCTAAAGTGTGGATAGCTCGAGATTTTTGTTCCGGACCGATGTGACCGGGAAGGAACACGCCGCTGGGATTTTGATATTTTCGGCACGTATCGAACAGTTCTTCTCTATTATCTCGAGAACGGACACGACGTCCGCACACTTTGAGCACACAGCAGCCAGTTGTAGCATGCCAGCTACACGGTGGTGTGTCTACCGTGTGGATAGCTCGAGATTTTTGTTGCGGACCGACGTGACCGCGACGCAATACGCCGCTGGGACTTTTTTTTTTTTTTTTTTTTTTTTTTTATACGTGGGGGAAATCTTCGAAAGACCCCTCCGCCGCCTGGGGAGGGGCGGGGGGAGTGTGGGATTCCTCGCGCCCGGAAGGAAACCCAACGGGTGCGGGACCTGCCCACTAAAACCCACCACGGTGGCCATCCTCGCACTATGCAGGGGGAGCACCTGGGACCGAAAACATCATATCATCAGGTGCTCCCCCGTGCAGGGCTCTCGCGCCCGTGTCCTCCCGTTCCAGGGAAGGGAGGGGGTACTTCACCCTCCCTTCCCTGCTTTCTCCTCGGCGCTCTGGCGCCCGACGTCGGAGCAGGGCCACACTGCACCGTCATCCCACTCCCGGGGGCCGCCCGAGGGCGGCCGTGAGTCCCACACTCACGACCGCCCACGGCCCCCATAGCCGCGCCGGAGGCACGGTTCTAGGACCGCGCCGTCGGCGCGGCTGCACCCCGGTTCGTACGCTCCCGAGGGCGGCTCTGGCCTCTCCGCCCTCGAGAGCGTCGCCGTCCCTTATTTCTCCCCCCTTAGGCGACGGGCGGTGGCACGAGACTCAAGGGCTACGTACCCCCGCCCGCCGCTCTCAGGGTGGCCTCCCCGGCCCTTGCGGAGGCCTACCCGCCACCGGCCGCGGACGAGGCCCCTCTCGCAGTCTCCCCCTCTCGCGAATGCGGCTCGCGGCCTCCTTCTGCGAGATTACACGCCGCTGGGACTTTGAAACTTTCGGCACGTACCGAACAGTTCTTCTCTATTATCTCGAGAGCGGACACGACAACCGCACACATTGAACACACAGCAGCGTGTTGTAGCATGGCAGCTACACGGTGGTGTGCCTAAAGTGTGGATAGCTCGAGATTTTTGTTCCGGACCGATGTGACCGGGAAGGAACACGCCGCTGGGATTTTGATATTTTCGGCACGTATCGAACAGTTCTTCTCTATTATCTCGAGAACGGACACGACGTCCGCACACTTTGAGCACACAGCAGCCAGTTGTAGCATGCCAGCTACACGGTGGTGTGTCTACCGTGTGGATAGCTCGAGATTTTTGTTGCGGACCGACGTGACCGCGACGCAATACGCCGCTGGGACTTTTTTTTTTTTTTTTTTTTTTTTTTTATACGTGGGGGAAATCTTCGAAAGACCCCTCCGCCGCCTGGGGAGGGGCGGGGGGAGTGTGGGATTCCTCGCGCCCGGAAGGAAACCCAACGGGTGCGGGACCTGCCCACTAAAACCCACCACGGTGGCCATCCTCGCACTATGCAGGGGGAGCACCTGGGACCGAAAACATCATATCATCAGGTGCTCCCCCGTGCAGGGCTCTCGCGCCCGTGTCCTCCCGTTCCAGGGAAGGGAGGGGGTACTTCACCCTCCCTTCCCTGCTTTCTCCTCGGCGCTCTGGCGCCCGACGTCGGAGCAGGGCCACACTGCACCGTCATCCCACTCCCGGGGGCCGCTCGAGGGCGGCCGTGAGTCCCACACTCACGACCGCCCACGGCCCCCATAGCCGCGCCGGAGGCACGGTTCTAGGACCGCGCCGTCGGCGCGGCTGCACCCCGGTTCGTACGCTCCCGAGGGCGGCTCTGGCCTCTCCGCCCTCGAGAGCGTCGCCGTCCCTTATTTCTCCCCCCTTAGGCGACGGGCGGTGGCACGAGACTCAAGGGCTACGTACCCCCGCCCGCCGCTCTCAGGGTGGCCTCCCCGGCCCTTGCGGAGGACTACCCGCCCCCGGCCTCGGACGAGGCCCCTCTCGCAGTCTCCCCCTCTCGCGAATGCGGCTCGCGGCCTCCTTCTGCGAGATTACACGCCGCTGGGACTTTGAAACTTTCGGCACGTACCGAACAGTTCTTCTCTATTATCTCGAGAGCGGACACGACAACCGCACACATTGAACACACAGCAGCGTGTTGTAGCATGGCAGCTACACGGTGGTGTGCCTAAAGTGTGGATAGCTCGAGATTTTTGTTCCGGACCGATGTGACCGGGAAGGAACACGCCGCTGGGATTTTGATATTTTCGGCACGTATCGAACAGTTCTTCTCTATTATCTCGAGAACGGACACGACGTCCGCACACTTTGAGCACACAGCAGCCAGTTGTAGCATGCCAGCTACACGGTGGTGTGTCTACCGTGTGGATAGCTCGAGATTTTTGTTGCGGACCGACGTGACCGCGACGCATTACGCCGCTGGGACTTTTTTTTTTTTTTTTTTTTTTTTTTTTTATACGTGGGGGAAATCTTCGAAAGACCCCTCCGCCGCCTGGGGAGGGGCGGGGGGAGTGTGGGATTCCTCGCGCCCGGAAGGAAACCCAACGGGTGCGGGACCTGCCCACTAAAACCCACCACGGTGGCCATCCTCGCACTATGCAGGGGGAACACCTGGGACCGAAAACATCATATCATCAGGTGCTCCCCCGTGCAGGGCTCTCGCGCCCGTGTCCTCCCGTTCCAGGGAAGGGAGGGGGTACTTCACCCTCCCTTCCCTGCTTTCTCCTCGGCGCTCTGGCGCCCGACGTCGGAGCAGGGCCACACTGCACCGTCATCCCACTCCCGGGGGCCGCCCGAGGGCGGCCGTGAGTGCCACACTCACGACCGCCCACGGCCCCCATAGCCGCGCCGGAGGCACGGTTCTAGGACCGCGCCGTCGGCGCGGCTGCACCCCGGTTCGTACGCTCCCGAGGGCGGCTCTGGCCTCTCCGCCCTCGAGAGCGTCGCCGTCCCTTATTTCTCCCCCCTTAGGCGACGGGCGGTGGCACGAGACTCAAGGGCTACGTACCCCCGCCCGCCGCTCTCAGGGTGGACTCCCCGGCCCTTGCGGAGGCCTACCCGCCCCCGGCCTCGGACGAGGCCCCTCTCGCAGTCTCCCCCTCTCGCGAATGCGGCTCGCGGCCTCCTTCTGCGAGATTACACGCCGCTGGGACTTTGAAACTTTCGGCACGTACCGAACAGTTCTTCTCTATTATCTCGAGAGCGGACACGACAACAGCACACATTGAACACACAGCAGCGTGTTGTAGCATGCCAGCTACACGGTGGTGTGCCTAACGTGTGGATAGCTCGAGATTTTTGTTCCGGACCGATGTGACCGGGAAGCAACACGCCGCTGGGATTTTGATATTTTCGGCACGTATCGAACAGTTCTTTTCTATTATCTCGAGAAAGGACACGACGACCGCACACTTTGAGCACACAGCAGCGAGTTGTAGCATGCCAGCTAGACGGTGGTGTGCCTAACGTGAGGATAGCTCGAGATTTTTGTTCCGGACCGATGTGACCGGGAAGCAACACGCCGCTGGGATTTTGATATTTTCGGCACGTATCGAACAGTTCTTCTCTATTATCTCGAGAACGGACACGACGTCCGCACACTTTGAGCACACAGCAGCCAGTTGTAGCATGCCAGCTACACGGTGGTGTGTCTACCGTGTGGATAGCTCGAGATTTTTGTTGCGGACCGACGTGACCGCGACGCAATACGCCGCTGGGACTTTTTTTTTTTTTTTTTTTTTTTTTTTTTTTTATACGTGGGGGAAATCTTCGAAAGACCCCTCCGCCGCCTGGGGAGGGGCGGGGGGAGTGTGGGATTCCTCGCGCCCGGAAGGAAACCCAACGGGTGCGGGACCTGCCCACTAAAACCCACCACGGTGGCCATCCTCGCACTATGCAGGGGGAGCACCTGGGACCGAAAACATCATATCATCAAGTGCTCCCCCGTGCAGGGCTCTCGCGCCCGTGTCCTCCCGTTCCAGGGAAGGGAGGGGGTACTTCACCCTCCCTTCCCTGCTTTCTCCTCGGCGCTCTGGCGCCCGACGTCGGAGCAGGGCCACACTGCACCGTCATCCCACTCCCGGGGGCCGCCCGAGGGCGGCCGTGAGTCCCACACTCACGACCGCCCACGGCCCCCATAGCCGCGCCGGAGGCACGGTTCTAGGACCGCGCCGTCGGCGCGGCTGCACCCCGGTTCGTACGCTCCCGAGGGCGGCTCTGGCCTCTCCGCCCTCGAGAGCGTCGCCGTCCCTTATTTCTCCCCCCTTAGGCGACGGGCGGTGGCACGAGAATCAAGGGCTACGTACCCCCGCCCGCCGCTCTCAGGGTGGCCTCACCGGCCCTTGCGGAGGCCTACCCGCCCCCGGCCTCGGACGAGGCCCCTCTCGCAGTCTCCCCCTCTCGCGAATGCGGCTCGCGGCCTCCTTCTGCGAGATTACACGCCGCTGGGACTTTGAAATTTTCGGCACGTACCGAACAGTTCTTCTCTATTATCTCGAGAGCGGACACGACAACCGCACACATTGAACACACAGCAGCGTGTTGTAGCATGCCAGCTACACGGTGGTGTGCCTAACGTGTGGATAGCTCGAGATTTTTGTTCCGGACCGATGTGACCGGGAAGCAACACGCCGCTGGGATTTTGATATTTTCGGCACGTATCGAACAGTTCTTTTCTATTATCTCGAGAAAGGACACGACGACCGCACACTTTGAGCACACAGCAGCGAGTTGTAGCATGCCAGCTAGACGGTGGTGTGCCTAACGTGTGTATAGCTCGAGATTTTTGTTCCGGACCGATGTGACCGGGAAGCAACACGCCGCTGGGATTTTGATATTTTCGGCACGTATCGAACAGTTCTTCTCTATTATCTCGAGAACGGACACGACGTCCGCACACTTTGAGCACACAGCAGCCAGTTGTAGCATGCCAGCTACACGGTGGTGTGTCTACCGTGTGGATAGCTCGAGATTTTTGTTGCGGACCGACGTGACCGCGACGCAATACGCCGCTGGGACTTTTTTTTTTTTTTTTTTTTTTTTTTTTTTTTATACGTGGGGGAAATCTTCGAAAGACCCCTCCGCCGCCTGGGGAGGGGCGGGGGGAGTGTGGGATTCCTCGCGCCCGGAAGGAAACCCAACGGGTGCGGGACCTGCCCACTAAAACCCACCACGGTGGCCATCCTCGCACTATGCAGGGGGAGCACCTGGGACCGAAAACATCATATCATCAGGTGCTCCCCCGTGCAGGGCTCTCGCGCCCGTGTCCTCCCGTTCCAGGGAAGGGAGGGGGTACTTCACCCTCCCTTCCCTGCTTTCTCCTCGGCGCTCTGGCGCCCGACGTCGGAGCAGGGCCACACTGCACCGTCATCCCACTCCCGGGGGCCGCCCGAGGGCGGCCGTGAGTCCCACACTCACGACCGCCCACGGCCCCCATAGCCGCGCCGGAGGCACGGTTCTAGGACCGCGCCGTCGGCGCGGCTGCACCCCGGTTCGTACGCTCCCGAGGGCGGCTCTGGCCTCTCCGCCCTCGAGAGCGTCGCCGTCCCTTATTTCTCCCCCCTTAGGCGACGGGCGGTGGCACGAGACTCAAGGGCTACGTACCCCCGCCCGCCGCTCTCAGGGTGGCCTCCCCGGCCCTTGCGGAGGCCTACCCGCCCCCGGCCTCGGACGAGGCCCCTCTCGCAGTCTCCCCCTCTCGCGACTGCGGCTCGCGGCCTCCTTCTGCGAGATTACACGCCGCTGGGACTTTGAAACTTTCGGCACGTACCGAACAGTTCTTCTCTATTATCTCGAGAGCGGACACGACAACCGCACACATTGAACACACAGCAGCGTGTTGTAGCATGCCAGCTACACGGTGGTGTGCCTAAAGTGTGGATAGCTCGAGATTTTTGTTCCGGACCGATGTGACCGGGAAGGAACACGCCGCTGGGATTTTGATATTTTCGGCACGTATCGAACAGTTCTTCTCTATTATCTCGAGAACGGACACGACGTCCGCACACTTTGAGCACACAGCAGCCAGTTGTAGCATGCCAGCTACACGGTGGTGTGTCTACCGTGTGGATAGCTCGAGATTTTTGTTGCGGACCGACGTGACCGCGACGCAATACGCCGCTGGGACTTTTTTTTTTTTTTTTTTTTTTTTTTTTTATACGTGGGGGAAATCTTCGAAAGACCCCTCCGCCGCCTGGGGAGGGGCGGGGGGAGTGTGGGATTCCTCGCGCCCGGAAGGAAACCCAACGGGTGCGGGACCTGCCAACTAAAACCCACCGCGGTGGCCATCCTCGCACTATGCAGGGGGAGCACCTGGGACCGAAAACATCATATCATCAGGTGCTCCCCCGTGCAGGGCTCTCGCGCCCGTGTCCTCCCGTTCCAGGGAAGGGAGGGGGTACTTCACCCTCCCTTCCCTGCTTTCTCCTCGGCGCACTGGCGCCCGACGTCGGAGCAGGGCCACACTGCACCGTCATCCCACTCCCGGGGGCCGCCCGAGGGCGGCCGTGAGTCCCACACTCACGACCGCCCACGGCCCCCATAGCCGCGCCGGAGGCACGGTTCTAGGACCGCGCCGTCGGCGCGGCTGCACCCCGGTTCGTACGCTCCCGAGGGCGGCTCTGGCCTCTCCGCCCTCGAGAGCGTCGCCGTCCCTTATTTCTCCCCCCTTAGGCGACGGGCGGTGGCACGAGACTCAAGGGCTACGTACCCCCGCCCGCCGCTCTCAGGGTGGCCTCCCCGGCCCTTGCGGAGGCCTACCCGCCACCGGCCGCGGACGAGGCCCCTCTCGCAGTCTCGCCCTCTCGCGAATGCTGCTCGCGGCCTCCTTCTGCGAGATTACACGCCGCTGGGACTTTGAAACTTTCGGCACGTACCGAACAGTTCTTCTCTATTATCTCGAGAGCGGACACGACAACCGCACACATTGAACACACAGCAGCGTGTTGTAGCATGCCAGCTACACGGTGGTGTGCCTAAAGTGTGGATAGCTCGAGATTTTTGTTCCGGACCGATGTGACCGGGAAGGAACACGCCGCTGGGATTTTGATATTTTCGGCACGTATCGAACAGTTCTTCTCTATTATCTCGAGAACGGACACGACGTCCGCACACTTTGAGCACACAGCAGCCAGTTGTAGCATGCCAGCTACACGGTGGTGTGTCTACCGTGTGGATAGCTCGAGATTTTTGTTGCGGACCGACGTGACCGCGACGCATTACGCCGCTGGGACTTTTTTTTTTTTTTTTTTTTTTTTTTTTTTATACGTGGGGGAAATCTTCGAAAGACCCCTCCGGCGCCTGGGGAGGGGCGGGGGGAGTGTGGGATTCCTCGCGCCCGGAAGGAAACCCAACGGGTGCGGGACCTGCCAACTAAAACCCACCGCGGTGGCCATCCTCGCACTATGCAGGGGGAGCACCTGGGACCGAAAACATCATATCATCAGGTGCTCCCCCGTGCAGGGCTCTCGCGCCCGTGTCCTCCCGTTCCAGGGAAGGGAGGGGGTACTTCACCCTCCCTTCCCTGCTTTCTCCTCGGCGCTCTGGCGCCCGACGTCGGAGCAGGGCCACACTGCACCGTCATCCCACTCCCGGGGGCCGCCCGAGGGCGGCCGTGAGTCCCACACTCACGACCGCCCACGGCCCCCATAGCCGCGCCGGAGGCACGGTTCTAGGACCGCGCCGTCGGCGCGGCTGCACCCCGGTTCGTACGCTCCCGAGGGCGGCTCTGGCCTCTCCGCCCTCGAGAGCGTCGCCGTCCCTTATTTCTCCCCCCTTAGGCGACGGGCGGTGGCACGAGACTCAAGGGCTACGTACCCCCGCCCGCCGCTCTCAGGGTGGCCTCCCCGGCCCTTGCGGAGGCCTACCCGCCCCCGGCCTCGGACGAGGCCCCTCTCGCAGTCTCCCCCTCTCGCGAATGCGGCTCGCGGCCTCCTTCTGCGAGATTACACGCCGCTGGGACTTTGAAACTTTCGGCACGTACCGAACAGTTCTTCTCTATTATCTCGAGAGCGGACACGACAACCGCACACATTGAACACACAGCAGCGTGTTGTAGCATGGCAGCTACACGGTGGTGTGCCTAAAGTGTGGATAGCTCGAGATTTTTGTTCCGGACCGATGTGACCGGGAAGGAACATGCCGCTGGGATTTTGATATTTTCGGCACGTATCGAACAGTTCTTCTCTATTATCTCGAGAACGGACACGACGTCCGCACACTTTGAGCACACAGCAGCCAGTTGTAGCATGCCAGCTACACGGTGGTGTGTCTACCGTGTGGATAGCTCGAGATTTTTGTTGCGGACCGACGTGACCGCGACGCATTACGCCGCTGGGACTTTTTTTTTTTTTTTTTTTTTTTTTTTATACGTGGGGGAAATCTTCGAAAGACCCCTCCGCCGCCTGGGGAGGGGCGGGGGGAGTGTGGGATTCCTCGCGCCCGGAAGGAAACCCAACGGGTGCGGGACCTGCCCACTAAAACCCACCACGGTGGCCATCCTCGCACTATGCAGGGGGAACACCTGGGACCGAAAACATCATATCATCAGGTGCTCCCCCGTGCAGGGCTCTCTTGCCCGTGTCCTCCCGTTCCAGGGAAGGGAGGGGGTACTTCACCCTCCCTTCCCTGCTTTCTCCTCGGCTCTCTGGCGCCCGACGTCGGAGCAGGGCCACACTGCACCGTCATCCCACTCCCGGGGGCCGCCCGAGGGCGGCCGTGAGTCCCACACTCACGACCGCCCACGGCCCCCATAGCCGCGCCGGAGGCACGGTTCTAGGACCGCGCCGTCGGCGCGGCTGCACCCCGGTTCGTACGCTCCCGAGGGCGGCTCTGGCCTCTCCGCCCTCGAGAGCGTCGCCGTCCCTTATTTCTCCCCCCTTAGGCGACGGGCGGTGGCACGAGACTCAAGGGCTACGTACCCCCGCCCGCCGCTCTCAGGGTGGCCTCCCCGGCCCTTGCGGAGGCCTACCCGCCCCCGGCCTCGGACGAGGCCCCTCTCGCAGTCTCCCCCTCTCGCGAATGCGGCTCGCGGCCTCCTTCTGCGAGATTACACGCCGCTGGGACTTTGAAACTTTCGGCACGTACCGAACAGTTCTTCTCTATTATCTCGAGAGCGGACACGACAACCGCACACATTGAACACACAGCAGCGTGTTGTAGCATGCCAGCTACACGGTGGTGTGCCTAACGTGAGGATAGCTCGAGATTTTTGTTCCGCACCGATGTGACCGGGAAGCAACACGCCGCTGGGATTTTGATATTTTCGGCACGTATCGAACAGTTCTTCTCTATTATCTCGAGAACAGACACGACGTCCGCACACTTTGAGCACACAGCAGCCAGTTGTAGCATGCCAGCTACACGGTGGTGTGTCTACCGTGTGGATAGCTCGAGATTTTTGTTGCGGACCGACGTGACCGCGACGCATTACGCCGCTGGGACTTTTTTTTTTTTTTTTTTTTTTTTTTTTTTATACGTGGGGGAAATCTTCGAAAGACCCCTCCGCCGCCTGGGGAGGGGCGGGGGGAGTGTGGGATTCCTCGCGCCCGGAAGGAAACCCAACGGGTGCGGGACCTGCCCACTAAAACCCACCACGGTGGCCATCCTCGCACTATGCAGGGGGAGCACCTGGGACCGAAAACATCATATCATCAGGTGCTCCCCCGTGCAGGGCTCTCGCGCTCGTGTCCTCCCGTTCCAGGGAAGGGAGGGGGTACTTCACCCTCCCTTCCCTGCTTTCTCCTCGGCGCTCTGGCGCCCGACGTCGGAGCAGGGCCACACTGCACCGTCATCCCACTCCCGGGGGCCGCCCGAGGGCGGCCGTGAGTCCCACACTCACGACCGCCCACGGCCCCCATAGCCGCGCCGGAGGCACGGTTCTAGGACCGCGCCGTCGGCGCGGCTGCACCCCGGTTCGTACGCTCCCGAGGGCGGCTCTGGCCTCTCCGCCCTCGAGAGCGTCGCCGTCCCTTATTTCTCCCCCCTTAGGCGACGGGCGGTGGCACGAGACTCAAGGGCTACGTACCCCCGCCCGCCGCTCTCAGGGTGGCCTCCCCGGCCCTTGCGGAGGCCTACCCGCCCCCGGCCTCGGACGAGGCCCCTCTCGCAGTCTCCCCCTCTCGCGAATGCGGCTCGCGGCCTCCTTCTGCGAGATTACACGCCGCTGGGACTTTGAAACTTTCGGCACGTACCGAACAGTTCTTCTCTATTATCTCGAGAGCGGACACGACAACCGCACACATTGAACACACAGCAGCGTGTTGTAGCATGCCAGCTACACGGTGGTGTGCCTAACGTGAGGATAGCTCGAGATTTTTGTTCCGCACCGATGTGACCGGGAAGCAACACGCCGCTGGGATTTTGATATTTTCGGCACGTATCGAACAGTTCTTCTCTATTATCTCGAGAACAGACACGACGTCCGCACACTTTGAGCACACAGCAGCCAGTTGTAGCATGCCAGCTACACGGTGGTGTGTCTACCGTGTGGATAGCTCGAGATTTTTGTTGCGGACCGACGTGACCGCGACGCATTACGCCGCTGGGACTTTTTTTTTTTTTTTTTTTTTTTTTTTTTTATACGTGGGGGAAATCTTCGAAAGACCCCTCCGCCGCCTGGGGAGGGGCGGGGGGAGTGTGGGATTCCTCGCGCCCGGAAGGAAACCCAACGGGTGCGGGACCTGCCCACTAAAACCCACCACGGTGGCCATCCTCGCACTATGCAGGGGGAGCACCTGGGACCGAAAACATCATATCATCAGGTGCTCCCCCGTGCAGGGCTCTCGCGCCCGTGTCCTCCCGTTCCAGGGAAGGGAGGGGGTACTTCACCCTCCCTTCCCTGCTTTCTCCTCGGCGCTCTGGCGCCCGACGTCGGAGCAGGGCCACACTGCACCGTCATCCCACTCCCGGGGGCCGCCCGAGGGCGGCCGTGAGTCCCACACTCACGACCGCCCACGGCCCCCATAGCCGCGCCGGAGGCACGGTTCTAGGACCGCGCCGTCGGCGCGGCTGCACCCCGGTTCGTACGCTCCCGAGGGCGGCTCTGGCCTCTCCGCCCTCGAGAGCGTCGCCGTCCCTTATTTCTCCCCCCTTAGGCGACGGGCGGTGGCACGAGACTCAAGGGCTACGTACCCCCGCCCGCCGCTCTCAGGGTGGCCTCCCCGGCCCTTGCGGAGGCCTACCCGCCCCCGGCCTCGGACGAGGCCCCTCTCGCAGTCTCCCCCTCTCGCGAATGCGGCTCGCGGCCTCCTTCTGCGAGATTACACGCCGCTGGGACTTTGAAACTTTCGGCACGTACCGAACAGTTCTTCTCTATTATCTCGAGAGCGGACACGACAACCGCACACATTGAACACACAGCAGCGTGTTGTAGCATGCCAGCTACACGGTGGTGTGCCTAACGTGTGGATAGCTCGAGATTTTTGTTCCGGACCGATGTGACCGGGAAGCAACACGCCGCTGGGATTTTGATATTTTCGGCACGTATCGAACAGTTCTTTTCTATTATCTCGAGAAAGGACACGACGACCGCACACTTTGAGCACACAGCAGCGAGTTGTAGCATGCCAGCTAGACGGTGGTGTGCCTAACGTGTGTATAGCTCGAGATTTTTGTTCCGGACCGATGTGACCGGGAAGCAACACGCCGCTGGGATTTTGATATTTTCGGCACGTATCGAACAGTTCTTCTCTATTATCTCGAGAACGGACACGACGTCCGCACACTTTGAGCACACAGCAGCCAGTTGTAGCATGCCAGCTACACGGTGGTGTGTCTACCGTGTGGATAGCTCGAGATTTTTGTTGCGGACCGACGTGACCGCGACGCAATACGCCGCTGGGACTTTTTTTTTTTTTTTTTTTTTTTTTTTTTTTATACGTGGGGGAAATCTTCGAAAGACCCCTCCGCCGCCTGGGGAGGGGCGGGGGGAGTGTGGGATTCCTCGCGCCCGGAAGGAAACCCAACGGGTGCGGGACCTGCCCACTAAAACCCACCACGGTGGCCATCCTCGCACTATGCAGGGGGAGCACCTGGGACCGAAAACATCATATCATCAGGTGCTCCCCCGTGCAGGGCTCTCGCGCCCGTGTCCTCCCGTTCCAGGGAAGGGAGGGGGTACTTCACCCTCCCTTCCCTGCTTTCTCCTCGGCGCTCTGGCGCCCGACGTCGGAGCAGGGCCACACTGCACCGTCATCCCACTCCCGGGGGCCGCCCGAGGGCGGCCGTGAGTCCCACACTCACGACCGCCCACGGCCCCCATAGCCGCGCCGGAGGCACGGTTCTAGGACCGCGCCGTCGGCGCGGCTGCACCCCGGTTCGTACGCTCCCGAGGGCGGCTCTGGCCTCTCCGCCCTCGAGAGCGTCGCCGTCCCTTATTTCTCCCCCCTTAGGCGACGGGCGGTGGCACGAGACTCAAGGGCTACGTACCCCCGCCCGCCGCTCTCAGGGTGGCCTCCCCGGGCCTTGCGGAGGCCTACCCGCCCCCGGCCTCGGACGAGGCCCCTCTCGCAGTCTCCCCCTCTCGCGAATGCGGCTCGCGGCCTCCTTCTGCGAGATTACACGCCGCTGGGACTTTGAAACTTTCGGCACGTACCGAACAGTTCTTCTCTATTATCTCGAGAGCGGACACGACAACCGCACACATTGAACACACAGCAGCGTGTTGTAGCATGCCAGCTACACGGTGGTGTGCCTAACGTGTGGATAGCTCGAGATTTTTGTTCCGGACCGATGTGAACGGGAAGCAACACGCCGCTGGGATTTTGATATTTTCGGCACGTATCGAACAGTTCTTTTCTATTATCTCGAGAAAGGACACGACGACCGCACACTTTGAGCACACAGCAGCGAGTTGTAGCATGCCAGCTAGACGGTGGTGTGCCTAACGTGTGTATAGCTCGAGATTTTTGTTCCGGACCGATGTGACCGGGAAGCAACACGCCGCTGGGATTTTGATATTTTCGGCACGTATCGAACAGTTCTTCTCTATTATCTCGAGAACGGACACGACGTCCGCACACTTTGAGCACACAGCAGCCAGTTGTAGCATGCCAGCTACACGGTGGTGTGTCTACCGTGTGGATAGCTCGAGATTTTTGTTGCGGACCGACGTGACCGCGACGCAATACGCCGCTGGGACTTTTTTTTTTTTTTTTTTTTTTTTTTTTTTTTTTTTATACGTGGGGGAAATCTTCGAAAGACCCCTCCGCCGCCTGGGGAGGGGCGGGGGGAGTGTGGGATTCCTCGCGCCCGGAAGGAAACCCAACGGGTGCGGGACCTGCCCACTAAAACCCACCACGGTGGCCATCCTCGCACTATGCAGGGGGAGCACCTGGGACCGAAAACATCATATCGTCAGGTGCTCCCCCGTGCAGGGCTCTCGCGCCCGTGTCCTCCCGTTCCAGGGAAGGGAGGTGGTACTTCACCCTCCCTTCCCTGCTTTCTCCTCGGCGCTCTGGCGCTCGACGTCGGAGCAGGGCCACACTGCACCGTCATCCCACTCCCGGGGGCCGCCCGAGGGCGGCCGTGAGTCCCACACTCACGACCGCCCACGGCCCCCATAGCCGCGCCGGAGGCACGGTTCTAGGACCGCGCCGTCGGCGTGGCTGCACCCCGGTTCGTACGCTCCCGAGGGCGGCTCTGGCCTCTCCGCCCTCGAGAGCGTCGCCGTCCCTTATTTCTCCCCCCTTAGGCGACGGGCGGTGGCACGAGACTCAAGGGCTACGTACCCCCGCCCGCCGCTCTCAGGGTGGCCTCCCCGGCCCTTGCGGTGGCCTACCCGCCCCCGGCCTCGGACGAGGCCCCTCTCGCAGTCTCCCCCTCTCGCGAATGCGGCTCGCGGCCTCCTTCTGCGAGATTACACGCCGCTGGGACTTTGAAACTTTCGGCACGTACCGAACAGTTCTTCTCTATTATCTCGAGAGCGGACACGACAACCGCACACATTGAACACACAGCAGCGTGTTGTAGCATGCCAGCTACACGGTGGTGTGCCTAACGTGTGGATAGCTCGAGATTTTTGTTCCGGACCGATGTGACCGGGAAGCAACACGCCGCTGGGATTTTGATATTTTCGGCACGTATCGAACAGTTCTTTTCTATTATCTCGAGAAAGGACACGACGACCGCACACTTTGAGCACACAGCAGCGAGTTGTAGCATGCCAGCTAGACGGTGGTGTGCCTAACGTGTGTATAGCTCGAGATTTTTGTTCCGGACCGATGTGACCGGGAAGCAACACGTCGCTGGAGCGTTGAAACTTTCGGCACGTATCGAACAGTTCTTCTCTATTATCTCGAGAACGGACACGACGTCCGCACACTTTGAGCACACAGCAGCCAGTTGTAGCATGCCAGCTACACGGTGGTGTGTCTACCGTGTGGATAGCTCGAGATTTTTGTTGCGGACCGACGTGACCGCGACGCAATACGCCGCTGGGACTTTTTTTTTTTTTTTTTTTTTTTTTTTTTTTTATACGTGGGGGAAATCTTCGAAAGACCCCTCCGCCGCCTGGGGAGGGGCGGGGGGAGTGTGGGATTCCTCGCGCCCGGAAGGAAACCCAACGGGTGCGGGACCTGCCCACTAAAACCCACCACGGTGGCCATCCTCGCACTATGCAGGGGGAGCACCTGGGACCGAAAACATCATATCGTCAGGTGCTCCCCCGTGCAGGGCTCTCGCGCCCGTGTCCTCCCGTTCCAGGGAAGGGAGGGGGTACTTCACCCTCCCTTCCCTGCTTTCTCCTCGGCGCTCTGGCGCCCGACGTCGGAGCAGGGCCACACTGCACCGTCATCCCACTCCCGGGGGCCGCCCGAGGGCGGCCGTGAGTCCCACACTCACGACCGCCCACGGCCCCCATAGCCGCGCCGGAGGCACGGTTCTAGGACCGCGCCGTCGGCGTGGCTGCACCCCGGTTCGTACGCTCCCGAGGGCGGCTCTGGCCTCTCCGCCCTCGAGAGCGTCGCCGTCCCTTATTTCTCCCCCCTTAGGCGACGGGCGGTGGCACGAGACTCAAGGGCTACGTACCCCCGCCCGCCGCTCTCAGGGTGGCCTCCCCGGCCCTTGCGGAGGCCTACCCGCCCCCGGCCTCGGACGAGGCCCCTCTCGCAGTCTCCCCCTCTCGCGAATGCGGCTCGCGGCCTCCTTCTGCGAGATTACACGCCGCTGGGACTTTGAAACTTTCGGCACGTACCGAACAGTTCTTCTCTATTATCTCGAGTGCGGACACGACAACCGCACACATTGAACACACAGCAGCGTGTTGTAGCATGCCAGCTACACGGTGGTGTGCCTAACGTGTGGATAGCTCGAGATTTTTGTTCCGGACCGATGTGACCGGGAAGCAACACGCCGCTGGGATTTTGATATTTTCGGCACGTATCGAACAGTTCTTTTCTATTATCTCGAGAAAGGACACGACGACCGCACACTTTGAGCACACAGCAGCGAGTTGTAGCATGCCAGCTAGACGGTGGTGTGCCTAACGTGTGTATAGCTCGAGATTTTTGTTCCGGACCGATGTGACCGGCAAGCAACACGGCGCTGGAGCGTTGAAACTTTCGGCACGTATCGAACAGTTCTTCTCTATTATCTCGAGAACGGACACGACGTCCGCACACTTTGAGCACACAGCAGCCAGTTGTAGCATGCCAGCTACACGGTGGTGTGTCTACCGTGTGGATAGCTCGAGATTTTTGTTGCGGACCGACGTGACCGCGACGCAATACGCCGCTGGGACTTTTTTTTTTTTTTTTTTTTTTTTTTTTTTTTATACGTGGGGGAAATCTTCGAAAGACCCCTCCGCCGCCTGGGGAGGGGCGGGGGGAGTGTGGGATTCCTCGCGCCCGGAAGGAAACCCAACGGGTGCGGGACCTGCCCACTAAAACCCACCACGGTGGCCATCCTCGCACTATGCAGGGGGAGCACCTGGGACCGAAAACATCATATCATCAGGTGCTCCCCCGTGCAGGGCTCTCGCGCCCGTGTCCTCCCGTTCCAGGGAAGGGAGGGGGTACTTCACCCTCCCTTCCCTGCTTTCTCCTCGGCGCTCTGGCGCCCGACGTCGGAGCAGGGCCACACTGCACCGTCATCCCACTCCCGGGGGCCGCCCGAGGGCGGCCGTGAGTCCCACACTCACGACCGCCCACGGCCCCGATAGCCGCGCCGGAGGCACGGTTCTAGGACCGCGCCGTCGGCGCGGCTGCACCCCGGTTCGTACGCTCCCGAGGGCGGCTCTGGCCTCTCCGCCCTCGAGAGCGTCGCCGTCCCTTATTTCTCCCCCCTTAGGCGACGGGCGGTGGCACGAGACTCAAGGGCTACGTACCCCCGCCCGCCGCTCTCAGGGTGGCCTCCCCGGCCCTTGCGGAGGCCTACCCGCCCCCGGCCTCGGACGAGGCCCCTCTCGCAGTCTCCCCCTCTCGCGAATGCGGCTCGCGGCCTCCTTCTGCGAGATTACACGCCGCTGGGACTTTGAAACTTTCGGCACGTACCGAACAGTTCTTCTCTATTATCTCGAGAGCGGACACGACAACCGCACACATTGAACACACAGCAGCGTGTTGTAGCATGCCAGCTACACGGTGGTGTGCCTAACGTGTGGATAGCTCGAGATTTTTGTTCCGGACCGATGTGACCGGGAAGCAACACGCCGCTGGGATTTTGATATTTTCGGCACGTATCGAACAGTTCTTTTCTATTATCTCGAGAAAGGACACGACGACCGCACACTTTGAGCACACAGCAGCGAGTTGTAGCATGCCAGCTAGACGGTGGTGTGCCTAACGTGTGTATAGCTCGAGATTTTTGTTCCGGACCGATGTGACCGGGAAGCAACACGCCGCTGGGATTTTGATATTTTCGGCACGTATCGAACAGTTCTTCTCTATTATCTCGAGAACGGACACGACGTCCGCACACTTTGAGCACACAGCAGCCAGTTGTAGCATGCCAGCTACACGGTGGTGTGTCTACCGTGTGGATAGCTCGAGATTTTTGTTGCGGACCGACGTGACCGCGACGCAATACGCCGCTGGGACTTTTTTTTTTTTTTTTTTTTTTTTTTTTATACGTGGGGGAAATCTTCGAAAGACCCCTCCGCCGCCTGGGGAGGGGCGGGGGGAGTGTGGGATTCCTCGCGCCCGGAAGGAAACCCAACGGGTGCGGGACCTGCCCACTAAAACCCACCACGGTGGCCATCCTCGCACTATGCAGGGGGAGCACCTGGGACCGAAAACATCATATCGTCAGGTGCTCCCCCGTGCAGGGCTCTCGCGCCCGTGTCCTCCCGTTCCAGGGAAGGGAGGTGGTACTTCACCCTCCCTTCCCTGCTTTCTCCTCGGCGCTCTGGCGCTCGACGTCGGAGCAGGGCCACACTGCACCGTCATCCCACTCCCGGGGGCCGCCCGAGGGCGGCCGTGAGTCCCACACTCACGACCGCCCACGGCCCCCATAGCCGCGCCGGAGGCACGGTTCTAGGACCGCGCCGTCGGCGTGGCTGCACCCCGGTTCGTACGCTCCCGAGGGCGGCTCTGGCCTCTCCGCCCTCGAGAGCGTCGCCGTCCCTTATTTCTCCCCCCTTAGGCGACGGGCGGTGGCACGAGACTCAAGGGCTACGTACCCCCGCCCGCCGCTCTCAGGGTGGCCTCCCCGGCCCTTGCGGTGGCCTACCCGCCCCCGGCCTCGGACGAGGCCCCTCTCGCAGTCTCCCCCTCTCGCGAATGCGGCTCGCGGCCTCCTTCTGCGAGATTACACGCCGCTGGGACTTTGAAACTTTCGGCACGTACCGAACAGTTCTTCTCTATTATCTCGAGAGCGGACACGACAACCGCACACATTGAACACACAGCAGCGTGTTGTAGCATGCCAGCTACACGGTGGTGTGCCTAACGTGTGGATAGCTCGAGATTTTTGTTCCGGACCGATGTGACCGGGAAGCAACACGCCGCTGGGATTTTGATATTTTCGGCACGTATCGAACAGTTCTTTTCTATTATCTCGAGAAAGGACACGACGACCGCACACTTTGAGCACACAGCAGCGAGTTGTAGCATGCCAGCTAGACGGTGGTGTGCCTAACGTGTGTATAGCTCGAGATTTTTGTTCCGGACCGATGTGACCGGGAAGCAACACGTCGCTGGAGCGTTGAAACTTTCGGCACGTATCGAACAGTTCTTCTCTATTATCTCGAGAACGGACACGACGTCCGCACACTTTGAGCACACAGCAGCCAGTTGTAGCATGCCAGCTACACGGTGGTGTGTCTACCGTGTGGATAGCTCGAGATTTTTGTTGCGGACCGACGTGACCGCGACGCAATACGCCGCTGGGACTTTTTTTTTTTTTTTTTTTTTTTTTTTTTTTTATACGTGGGGGAAATCTTCGAAAGACCCCTCCGCCGCCTGGGGAGGGGCGGGGGGAGTGTGGGATTCCTCGCGCCCGGAAGGAAACCCAACGGGTGCGGGACCTGCCCACTAAAACCCACCACGGTGGCCATCCTCGCACTATGCAGGGGGAGCACCTGGGACCGAAAACATCATATCGTCAGGTGCTCCCCCGTGCAGGGCTCTCGCGCCCGTGTCCTCCCGTTCCAGGGAAGGGAGGGGGTACTTCACCCTCCCTTCCCTGCTTTCTCCTCGGCGCTCTGGCGCCCGACGTCGGAGCAGGGCCACACTGCACCGTCATCCCACTCCCGGGGGCCGCCCGAGGGCGGCCGTGAGTCCCACACTCACGACCGCCCACGGCCCCCATAGCCGCGCCGGAGGCACGGTTCTAGGACCGCGCCGTCGGCGTGGCTGCACCCCGGTTCGTACGCTCCCGAGGGCGGCTCTGGCCTCTCCGCCCTCGAGAGCGTCGCCGTCCCTTATTTCTCCCCCCTTAGGCGACGGGCGGTGGCACGAGACTCAAGGGCTACGTACCCCCGCCCGCCGCTCTCAGGGTGGCCTCCCCGGCCCTTGCGGAGGCCTACCCGCCCCCGGCCTCGGACGAGGCCCCTCTCGCAGTCTCCCCCTCTCGCGAATGCGGCTCGCGGCCTCCTTCTGCGAGATTACACGCCGCTGGGACTTTGAAACTTTCGGCACGTACCGAACAGTTCTTCTCTATTATCTCGAGTGCGGACACGACAACCGCACACATTGAACACACAGCAGCGTGTTGTAGCATGCCAGCTACACGGTGGTGTGCCTAACGTGTGGATAGCTCGAGATTTTTGTTCCGGACCGATGTGACCGGGAAGCAACACGCCGCTGGGATTTTGATATTTTCGGCACGTATCGAACAGTTCTTTTCTATTATCTCGAGAAAGGACACGACGACCGCACACTTTGAGCACACAGCAGCGAGTTGTAGCATGCCAGCTAGACGGTGGTGTGCCTAACGTGTGTATAGCTCGAGATTTTTGTTCCGGACCGATGTGACCGGCAAGCAACACGGCGCTGGAGCGTTGAAACTTTCGGCACGTATCGAACAGTTCTTCTCTATTATCTCGAGAACGGACACGACGTCCGCACACTTTGAGCACACAGCAGCCAGTTGTAGCATGCCAGCTACACGGTGGTGTGTCTACCGTGTGGATAGCTCGAGATTTTTGTTGCAGACCGACGTGACCGCGACGCAATACGCCGCTGGGACTTTTTTTTTTTTTTTTTTTTTTTTTTTTTTTATACGTGGCGGAAATCTTCGAAAGACCCCTCCGCCGCCTGGGGAGGGGCGGGGGGAGTGTGGGATTCCTCGCGCCCGGAAGGAAACCCAACGGGTGCGGGACCTGCCCACTAAAACCCACCACGGCGGCCATCCTCGCACTATGCAGGGGGAGCACCTGGGACCGAAAACATCATATCATCAGGTGCTCCCCCGTGCAGGGCTCTCGCGCCCGTGTCCTCCCGTTCCAGGGAAGGGAGGGGGTACTTCACCCTCCCTTCCCTGCTTTCTCCTCGGCGCTCTGGCGCCCGACGTCGGAGCAGGGCCACACTGCACCGTCATCCCACTCCCGGGGGCCGCCCGAGGGCGGCCGTGAGTCCCACACTCACGACCGCCCACGGCCCCCATAGCCGCGCCGGAGGCACGGTTCTAGGACCGCGCCGTCGGCGCGGCTGCACCCCGGTTCGTACGCTCCCGAGGGCGGCTCTGGCCTCTCCGCCCTCGAGAGCGTCGCCGTCCCTTATTTCTCCCCCCTTAGGCGACGGGCGGTGGCACGAGACTCAAGGGCTACGTACCCCCGCCCGCCGCTCTCAGGGTGGCCTCCCCGGCCCTTGCGGAGGCCTACCCGCCCCCGGCCTCGGACGAGGCCCCTCTCGCAGTCTCCCCCTCTCGCGAATGCGGCTCGCGGCCTCCTTCTGCGAGATTACACGCCGCTGGGACTTTGAAACTTTCGGCACGTACCGAACAGTTCTTCTCTATTATCTCGAGAGCGGACACGACAACCGCACACATTGAACACACAGCAGCGTGTTGTAGCATGCCAGCTACACGGTGGTGTGCCTAACGTGTGGATAGCTCGAGATTTTTGTTCCGGACCGATGTGACCGGGAAGCAACACGCCGCTGGGATTTTGATATTTTCGGCACGTATCGAACAGTTCTTTTCTATTATCTCGAGAAAGGACACGACGACCGCACACTTTGAGCACACAGCAGCGAGTTGTAGCATGCCAGCTAGACGGTGGTGTGCCTAACGTGTGTATAGCTCGAGATTTTTGTTGCGGACCGACGTGACCGCGACGCAATACGCCGCTGGGACTTTTTTTTTTTTTTTTTTTTTTTTTTATACGTGGGGGAAATCTTCGAAAGACCCCTCCGCCGCCTGGGGAGGGGCGGGGGGAGTGTGGGATTCCTCGCGCCCGGAAGGAAACCCAACGGGTGCGGGACCTGCCCACTAAAACCCACCACGGTGGCCATCCTCGCACTATGCAGGGGGAGCACCTGGGACCGAAAACATCATATCATCAGGTGCTCCCCCGTGCAGGGCTCTCGCGCCCGTGTCCTCCCGTTCCAGGGAAGGGAGGGGGTACTTCACCCTCCCTTCCTTGCTTTCTCCTCGGCGCTCTGGCGCCCGACGTCGGAGCAGGGCCACACTGCACCGTCATCCCACTCCCGGGGGCCGCCCGAGGGCGGCCGTGAGTCCCACACTCACGACCGCCCACGGCCCCCATAGCCGCGCCGGAGGCACGGTTCTAGGACCGCGCCGTCGGCGCGGCTGCACCCCGGTTCGTACGCTCCCGAGGGCGGCTCTGGCCTCTCCGCCCTCGAGAGCGTCGCCGTCCCTTATTTCTCCCCCCTTAGGCGACGGGCGGTGGCACGAGACTCAAGGGCTACGTACCCCCGCCCGCCGCTCTCAGGGTGGCCTCCCCGGCCCTTGCGGAGGCCTACCCGCCCCCGGCCTCGGACGAGGCCCCTCTCGCAGTCTCCCCCTCTCGCGAATGCGGCTCGCGGCCTCCTTCTGCGAGATTACACGCCGCTGGGACTTTGAAACTTTCGGCACGTACCGAACAGTTCTTCTCTATTATCTCGAGAGCGGACACGACAACCGCACACATTGAACACACAGCAGCGTGTTGTAGCATGCCAGCTACACGGTGGTGTGCCTAACGTGTGGATAGCTCGAGATTTTTGTTCCGGACCGATGTGACCGGGAAGCAACACGCCGCTGGGATTTTGATATTTTCGGCACGTATCGAACAGTTCTTTTCTATTATCTCGAGAAAGGACACGACGACCGCACACTTTGAGCACACAGCAGCGAGTTGTAGCATGCCAGCTAGACGGTGGTGTGCCTAACGTGTGTATAGCTCGAGATTTTTGTTCCGGACCGATGTGACCGGGAAGCAACACGCCGCTGGGATTTTGATATTTTCGGCACGTATCGAACAGTTCTTCTCTATTATCTCGAGAACGGACACGACGTCCGCACACTTTGAGCACACAGCAGCCAGTTGTAGCATGCCAGCTACACGGTGGTGTGTCTACCGTGTGGATAGCTCGAGATTTTTGTTGCGGACCGACGTGACCGCGACGCAATACGCCGCTGGGACTTTTTTTTTTTTTTTTTTTTTTTTTTTTTATACGTGGGGGAAATCTTCGAAAGACCCCTCCGCCGCCTGGGGAGGGGCGGGGGGAGTGTGGGATTCCTCGCGCCCGGAAGGAAACCCAACGGGTGCGGGACCTGCCCACTAAAACCCACCACGGTGGCCATCCTCGCACTATGCAGGGGGAGCACCTGGGACCGAAAACATCATATCATCAGGTGCTCCCCCGTGCAGGGCTCTCGCGCCCGTGTCCTCCCGTTCCAGGGAAGGGAGGGGGTACTTCACCCTCCCTTCCCTGCTTTCTCCTCGGCGCTCTGGCGCCCGACGTCGGAGCAGGGCCACACTGCACCGTCATCCCACTCCCGGGGGCCGCCCGAGGGCGGCCGTGAGTCCCACACTCACGACCGCCCACGGCCCCCATAGCCGCGCCGGAGGCACGGTTCTAGGACCGCGCCGTCGGCGCGGCTGCACCCCGGTTCGTACGCTCCCGAGGGCGGCTCTGGCCTCTCCGCCCTCGAGAGCGTCGCCGTCCCTTATTTCTCCCCCCTTAGGCGACGGGCGGTGGCACGAGACTCAAGGGCTACGTACCCCCGCCCGCCGCTCTCAGGGTGGCCTCCCCGGCCCTTGCGGAGGCCTACCCGCCCCCGGCCTCGGACGAGGCCCCTCTCGCAGTCTCCCCCTCTCGCGAATGCGGCTCGCGGCCTCCTTCTGCGAGATTACACGCCGCTGGGACTTTGAAACTTTCGGCACGTACCGAACAGTTCTTCTCTATTATCTCGAGAGCGGACACGACAACCGCACACATTGAACACACAGCAGCGTGTTGTAGCATGCCAGCTACACGGTGGTGTGCCTAACGTGTGGATAGCTCGAGATTTTTGTTCCGGACCGATGTGACCGGGAAGCAACACGCCGCTGGGATTTTGATATTTTCGGCACGTATCGAACAGTTCTTTTCTATTATCTCGAGAAAGGACACGACGACCGCACACTTTGAGCACACAGCAGCGAGTTGTAGCATGCCAGCTAGACGGTGGTGTGCCTAACGTGTGTATAGCTCGAGATTTTTGTTCCGGACCGATGTGACCGGGAAGCAACACGCCGCTGGGATTTTGATATTTTCGGCACGTATCGAACAGTTCTTCTCTATTATCTCGAGAGCGGACACGACAACCGCACACATTGAACACACAGCAGCGTGTTGTAGCATGCCAGCTACACGGTGGTGTGCCTAACGTGTGGATAGCTCGAGATTTTTGTTCCGGACCGATGTGACCGGGAAGCAACACGCCGCTGGGATTTTGATATTTTCGGCACGTATCGAACAGTTCTTTTCTATTATCTCGAGAAAGGACACGACGACCGCACACTTTGAGCACACAGCAGCGAGTTGTAGCATGCCAGCTAGACGGTGGTGTGCCTAACGTGTGTATAGCTCGAGATTTTTGTTGCGGACCGACGTGACCGCGACGCAATACGCCGCTGGGACTTTTTTTTTTTTTTTTTTTTTTTTTTTTTTTATACGTGGGGGAAATCTTCGAAAGACCCCTCCGCCGCCTGGGGAGGGGCGGGGGGAGTGTGGGATTCCTCGCGCCCGGAAGGAAACCCAACGGGTGCGGGACCTGCCCACTAAAACCCACCACGGTGGTCATCCTCGCACTATGCAGGGGGAGCACCTGGGACCGAAAACATCATATCATCAGGTGCTCCCCCGTGCAGGGCTCTCGCGCCCGTGTCCTCCCGTTCCAGGGAAGGGAGGGGGTACTTCACCCTCCCTTCCCTGCTTTCTCCTCGGCGCTCTGGCGCCCGACGTCGGAGCAGGGCCACACTGCACCGTCATCCCACTCCCGGGGGCCGCCCGAGGGCGGCCGTGAGTCCCACACTCACGACCGCCCACGGCCCCCATAGCCGCGCCGGAGGCACGGTTCTAGGACCGCGCCGTCGGCGCGGCTGCACCCCGGTTCGTACGCTCCCGAGGGCGGCTCTGGCCTCTCCGCCCTCGAGAGCGTCGCCGTCCCTTATTTCTCCCCCCTTAGGCGACGGGCGGTGGCACGAGACTCAAGGGCTACGTACCCCCGCCCGCCGCTCTCAGGGTGGCCTCCCCGGCCCTTGCGGAGGCCTACCCGCCCCCGGCCTCGGACGAGGCCCCTCTCGCAGTCTCCCCCTCTCGCGAATGCGGCTCGCGGCCTCCTTCTGCGAGATTACACGCCGCTGGGACTTTGAAACTTTCGGCACGTACCGAACAGTTCTTCTCTATTATCTCGAGAGCGGACACGACAACCGCACACATTGAACACACAGCAGCGTGTTGTAGCATGCCAGCTACACGGTGGTGTGCCTAACGTGTGGATAGCTCGAGATTTTTGTTCCGGACCGATGTGACCGGGAAGCAACACGGCGCTGGAGCGTTGAAACCTTCGGCACGTATCGAACAGTTCTTCTCTATTATCTCGAGAACGGACACGACGTCCGCACACTTTGAGCACACAGCAGCGAGTTGTAGCATGCCAGCTAGACGGTGGTGTGTCTACCGTGTGTATAGCTCGAGATTTTTGTTCCGGACCGATGTGACCGGGAAGCAACACGCCGCTGGGATTTTGATATTTTCGGCACGTATCGAACAGTTCTTCTCTATTATCTCGAGAACGGACACGACGTCCGCACACTTTGAGCACACAGCAGCCAGTTGTAGCATGCCAGCTACACGGTGGTGTGTCTACCGTGTGGATAGCTCGAGATTTTTGTTGCGGACCGACGTGACCGCGACGCAATACGCCGCTGGGACTTTTTTTTTTTTTTTTTTTTTTTTTTTTTTATACGTGGGGGAAATCTTCGAAAGACCCCTCCGCCGCCTGGGGAGGGGCGGGGGGAGTGTGGGATTCCTCGCGCCCGGAAGGAAACCCAACGGGTGCCTGCCCACTAAAACCCACCACGGTGGCCATCCTCGCACTATGCAGGGGGAGCACCTGGGACCGAAAACATCATATCATCAGGTGCTCCCCCGTGCAGGGCTCTCGCGCCCGTGTCCTCCCGTTCCAGGGAAGGGAGGGGGTACTTCACCCTCCCTTCCCTGCTTTCTCCTCGGCGCTCTGGCGCCCGACGTCGGAGCAGGGCCACACTGCACCGTCATCCCACTCCCGGGGGCCGCCCGAGGGCGGCCGTGAGTCCCACACTCACGACCGCCCACGGCCCCCATAGCCGCGCCGGAGGCACGGTTCTAGGACCGCGCCGTCGGCGCGGCTGCACCCCGGTTCGTACGCTCCCGAGGGCGGCTCTGGCCTCTCCGCCCTCGAGAGCGTCGCCGTCCCTTATTTCTCCCCCCTTAGGCGACGGGCGGTGGCACGAGACTCAAGGGCTACGTACCCCCGCCCGCCGCTCTCAGGGTGGCCTCCCCGGCCCTTGCGGAGGCCTACCCGCCCCCGGCCTCGGACGAGGCCCCTCTCGCAGTCTCCCCCTCTCGCGAATGCGGCTCGCGGCCTCCTTCTGCGAGATTACACGCCGCTGGGACTTTGAAACTTTCGGCACGTACCGAACAGTTCTTCTCTATTATCTCGAGAGCGGACACGACAACCGCACACATTGAACACACAGCAGCGTGTTGTAGCATGCCAGCTACACGGTGGTGTGCCTAACGTGTGGATAGCTCGAGATTTTTGTTCCGGACCGATGTGACCGGGAAGCAACACGGCGCTGGAGCGTTGAAACCTTCGGCACGTATCGAACAGTTCTTCTCTATTATCTCGAGAACGGACACGACGTCCGCACACTTTGAGCACACAGCAGCGAGTTGTAGCATGCCAGCTAGACGGTGGTGTGTCTACCGTGTGTATAGCTCGAGATTTTTGTTCCGGACCGATGTGACCGGGAAGCAACACGCCGCTGGGATTTTGATATTTTCGGCACGTATCGAACAGTTCTTCTCTATTATCTCGAGAACGGACACGACGTCCGCACACTTTGAGCACACAGCAGCCAGTTGTAGCATGCCAGCTACACGGTGGTGTGTCTACCGTGTGGATAGCTCGAGATTTTTGTTGCGGACCGACGTGACCGCGACGCAATACGCCGCTGGGACTTTTTTTTTTTTTTTTTTTTTTTTTTTTTTATACGTGGGGGAAATCTTCGAAAGACCCCTCCGCCGCCTGGGGAGGGGCGGGGGGAGTGTGGGATTCCTCGCGCCCGGAAGGAAACCCAACGGGTGCGGGACCTGCCCACTAAAACCCACCACGGTGGCCATCCTCGCACTATGCAGGGGGAGCACCTGGGACCGAAAACATCATATCATCAGGTGCTCCCCCGTGCAGGGCTCTCGCGCCCGTGTCCTCCCGTTCCAGGGAAGGGAGGGGGTACTTCACCCTCCCTTCCCTGCTTTCTCCTCGGCGCTCTGGCGCCCGACGTCGGAGCAGGGCCACACTGCACCGTCATCCCACTCCCGGGGGCCGCCCGAGGGCGGCCGTGAGTCCCACACTCACGACCGCCCACGGCCCCCATAGCCGCGCCGGAGGCACGGTTCTAGGACCGCGCCGTCGGCGCGGCTGCACCCCGGTTCGTACGCTCCCGAGGGCGGCTCTGGCCTCTCCGCCCTCGAGAGCGTCGCCGTCCCTTATTTCTCCCCCCTTAGGCGACGGGCGGTGGCACGAGACTCAAGGGCTACGTACCCCCGCCCGCCGCTCTCAGGGTGGCCTCCCCGGCCCTTGCGGAGGCCTACCCGCCCCCGGCCTCGGACGAGGCCCCTCTCGCAGTCTCCCCCTCTCGCGAATGCGGCTCGCGGCCTCCTTCTGCGAGATTACACGCCGCTGGGACTTTGAAACTTTCGGCACGTACCGAACAGTTCTTCTCTATTATCTCGAGAGCGGACACGACAACCGCACACATTGAACACACAGCAGCGTGTTGTAGCATGCCAGCTACACGGTGGTGTGCCTAACGTGTGGATAGCTCGAGATTTTTGTTCCGGACCGATGTGACCGGGAAGCAACACGCCGCTGGGATTTTGATATTTTCGGCACGTATCGAACAGTTCTTTTCTATTATCTCGAGAAAGGACACGACGACCGCACACTTTGAGCACACAGCAGCGAGTTGTAGCTAACCAGCTAGACGGTGGTGTGCCTAACGTGTGTATAGCTCGAGATTTTTGTTGCGGACCGACGTGACCGCGACGCAATACGCCGCTGGGACTTTTTTTTTTTTTTTTTTTTTTTTTTTATACGTGGGGGAAATCTTCGAAAGACCCCTCCGCCGCCTGGGGAGGGGCGGGGGGAGTGTGGGATTCCTCGCGCCCGGAAGGAAACCCAACGGGTGCGGGACCTGCCCACTAAAACCCACCACGGTGGCCATCCTCGCACTATGCAGGGGGAGCACCTGGGACCGAAAACATCATATCATCAGGTGCTCCCCCGTGCAGGGCTCTCGCGCCCGTGTCCTCCCGTTCCAGGGAAGGGAGGGGGTACTTCACCCTCCCTTCCTTGCTTTCTCCTCGGCGCTCTGGCGCCCGACGTCGGAGCAGGGCCACACTGCACCGTCATCCCACTCCCGGGGGCCGCCCGAGGGCGGCCGTGAGTCCCACACTCACGACCGCCCACGGCCCCCATAGCCGCGCCGGAGGCACGGTTCTAGGACCGCGCCGTCGGCGCGGCTGCACCCCGGTTCGTACGCTCCCGAGGGCGGCTCTGGCCTCTCCGCCCTCGAGAGCGTCGCCGTCCCTTATTTCTCCCCCCTTAGGCGACGGGCGGTGGCACGAGACTCAAGGGCTACGTACCCTCGCCCGCCGCTCTCAGGGTGGCCTCCCCGGCCCTTGCGGAGGCCTACCCGCCCCCGGCCTCGGACGAGGCCCCTCTCGCAGTCTCCCCCTCTCGCGAATGCGGCTCGCGGCCTCCTTCTGCGAGATTACACGCCGCTGGGACTTTGAAACTTTCGGCACGTACCGAACAGTTCTTCTCTATTATCTCGAGAGCGGACACGACAACCGCACACATTGAACACACAGCAGCGTGTTGTAGCATGCCAGCTACACGGTGGTGTGCCTAACGTGTGGATAGCTCGAGATTTTTGTTCCGGACCGATGTGACCGGGAAGCAACACGCCGCTGGGATTTTGATATTTTCGGCACGTATCGAACAGTTCTTTTCTATTATCTCGAGAAAGGACACGACGACCGCACACTTTGAGCACACAGCAGCGAGTTGTAGCATGCCAGCTAGACGGTGGTGTGCCTAACGTGTGTATAGCTCGAGATTTTTGTTCCGGACCGATGTGACCGGGAAGCAACACGCCGCTGGGATTTTGATATTTTCGGCACGTATCGAACAGTTCTTCTCTATTATCTCGAGAACGGACACGACGTCCGCACACTTTGAGCACACAGCAGCCAGTTGTAGCATGCCAGCTACACGGTGGTGTGTCTACCGTGTGGATAGCTCGAGATTTTTGTTGCGGACCGACGTGACCGCGACGCAATACGCCGCTGGGACTTTTTTTTTTTTTTTTTTTTTTTTTTTTTTTTATACGTGGGGGAAATCTTCGAAAGACCCCTCCGCCGCCTGGGGAGGGGCGGGGGGAGTGTGGGATTCCTCGCGCCCGGAAGGAAACCCAACGGGTGCGGGACCTGCCCACTAAAACCCACCACGGTGGCCATCCTCGCACTATGCAGGGGGAGCACCTGGGACCGAAAACATCATATCATCAGGTGCTCCCCCGTGCAGGGCTCTCGCGCCCGTGTCCTCCCGTTCCAGGGAAGGGAGGGGGTACTTCACCCTCCCTTCCCTGCTTTCTCCTCGGCGCTCTGGCGCCCGACGTCGGAGCAGGGCCACACTGCACCGTCATCCCACTCCCGGGGGCCGCCCGAGGGCGGCCGTGAGTCCCACACTCACGACCGCCCACGGCCCCGATAGCCGCGCCGGAGGCACGGTTCTAGGACCGCGCCGTCGGCGCGGCTGCACCCCGGTTCGTACGCTCCCGAGGGCGGCTCTGGCCTCTCCGCCCTCGAGAGCGTCGCCGTCCCTTATTTCTCCCCCCTTAGGCGACGGGCGGTGGCACGAGACTCAAGGGCTACGTACCCCCGCCCGCCGCTCTCAGGGTGGCCTCCCCGGCCCTTGCGGAGGCCTACCCGCCCCCGGCCTCGGACGAGGCCCCTCTCGCAGTCTCCCCCTCTCGCGAATGCGGCTCGCGGCCTCCTTCTGCGAGATTACACGCCGCTGGGACTTTGAAACTTTCGGCACGTACCGAACAGTTCTTCTCTATTATCTCGAGAGCGGACACGACAACCGCACACATTGAACACACAGCAGCGTGTTGTAGCATGCCAGCTACACGGTGGTGTGCCTAACGTGTGGATAGCTCGAGATTTTTGTTCCGGACCGATGTGACCGGGAAGCAACACGCCGCTGGGATTTTGATATTTTCGGCACGTATCGAACAGTTCTTTTCTATTATCTCGAGAAAGGACACGACGACCGCACACTTTGAGCACACAGCAGCGAGTTGTAGCATGCCAGCTAGACGGTGGTGTGCCTAACGTGTGTATAGCTCGAGATTTTTGTTCCGGACCGATGTGACCGGGAAGCAACACGCCGCTGGGATTTTGATATTTTCGGCACGTATCGAACAGTTCTTCTCTATTATCTCGAGAACGGACACGACGTCCGCACACTTTGAGCACACAGCAGCCAGTTGTAGCATGCCAGCTACACGGTGGTGTGTCTACCGTGTGGATAGCTCGAGATTTTTGTTGCGGACCGACGTGACCGCGACGCAATACGCCGCTGGGACTTTTTTTTTTTTTTTTTTTTTTTTTTTTTATACGTGGGGGAAATCTTCGAAAGACCCCTCCGCCGCCTGGGGAGGGGCGGGGGGAGTGTGGGATTCCTCGCGCCCGGAAGGAAACCCAACGGGTGCGGGACCTGCCCACTAAAACCCACCACGGTGGCCATCCTCGCACTATGCAGGGGGAGCACCTGGGACCGAAAACATCATATCATCAGGTGCTCCCCCGTGCAGGGCTCTCGCGCCCGTGTCCTCCCGTTCCAGGGAAGGGAGGGGGTACTTCACCCTCCCTTCCCTGCTTTCTCCTCGGCGCTCTGGCGCCCGACGTCGGAGCAGGGCCACACTGCACCGTCATCCCACTCCCGGGGGCCGCCCGAGGGCGGCCGTGAGTCCCACACTCACGACCGCCCACGGCCCCCATAGCCGCGCCGGAGGCACGGTTCTAGGACCGCGCCGTCGGCGCGGCTGCACCCCGGTTCGTACGCTCCCGAGGGCGGCTCTGGCCTCTCCGCCCTCGAGAGCGTCGCCGTCCCTTATTTCTCCCCCCTTAGGCGACGGGCGGTGGCACGAGACTCAAGGGCTACGTACCCCCGCCCGCCGCTCTCAGGGTGGCCTCCCCGGCCCTTGCGGAGGCCTACCCGCCCCCGGCCTCGGACGAGGCCCCTCTCGCAGTCTCCCCCTCTCGCGAATGCGGCTCGCGGCCTCCTTCTGCGAGATTACACGCCGCTGGGACTTTGAAACTTTCGGCACGTACCGAACAGTTCTTCTCTATTATCTCGAGAGCGGACACGACAACCGCACACATTGAACACACAGCAGCGTGTTGTAGCATGCCAGCTACACGGTGGTGTGCCTAACGTGTGGATAGCTCGAGATTTTTGTTCCGGACCGATGTGACCGGGAAGCAACACGCCGCTGGGATTTTGATATTTTCGGCACGTATCGAACAGTTCTTTTCTATTATCTCGAGAAAGGACACGACGACCGCACACTTTGAGCACACAGCAGCGAGTTGTAGCATGCCAGCTAGACGGTGGTGTGCCTAACGTGTGTATAGCTCGAGATTTTTGTTCCGGACCGATGTGACCGGGAAGCAACACGCCGCTGGGATTTTGATATTTTCGGCACGTATCGAACAGTTCTTCTCTATTATCTCGAGAGCGGACACGACAACCGCACACATTGAACACACAGCAGCGTGTTGTAGCATGCCAGCTACACGGTGGTGTGCCTAACGTGTGGATAGCTCGAGATTTTTGTTCCGGACCGATGTGACCGGGAAGCAACACGGCGCTGGAGCGTTGAAACCTTCGGCACGTATCGAACAGTTCTTCTCTATTATCTCGAGAACGGACACGACGTCCGCACACTTTGAGCACACAGCAGCGAGTTGTAGCATGCCAGCTAGACGGTGGTGTGTCTACCGTGTGTATAGCTCGAGATTTTTGTTCCGGACCGATGTGACCGGGAAGCAACACGCCGCTGGGATTTTGATATTTTCGGCACGTATCGAACAGTTCTTCTCTATTATCTCGAGAACGGACACGACGTCCGCACACTTTGAGCACACAGCAGCCAGTTGTAGCATGCCAGCTACACGGTGGTGTGTCTACCGTGTGGATAGCTCGAGATTTTTGTTGCGGACCGACGTGACCGCGACGCAATACGCCGCTGGGACTTTTTTTTTTTTTTTTTTTTTTTTTTTTTTATACGTGGGGGAAATCTTCGAAAGACCCCTCCGCCGCCTGGGGAGGGGCGGGGGGAGTGTGGGATTCCTCGCGCCCGGAAGGAAACCCAACGGGTGCGGGACCTGCCCACTAAAACCCACCACGGTGGCCATCCTCGCACTATGCAGGGGGAGCACCTGGGACCGAAAACATCATATCATCAGGTGCTCCCCCGTGCAGGGCTCTCGCGCCCGTGTCCTCCCGTTCCAGGGAAGGGAGGGGGTACTTCACCCTCCCTTCCCTGCTTTCTCCTCGGCGCTCTGGCGCCCGACGTCGGAGCAGGGCCACACTGCACCGTCATCCCACTCCCGGGGGCCGCCCGAGGGCGGCCGTGAGTCCCACACTCACGACCGCCCACGGCCCCCATAGCCGCGCCGGAGGCACGGTTCTAGGACCGCGCCGTCGGCGCGGCTGCACCCCGGTTCGTACGCTCCCGAGGGCGGCTCTGGCCTCTCCGCCCTCGAGAGCGTCGCCGTCCCTTATTTCTCCCCCCTTAGGCGACGGGCGGTGGCACGAGACTCAAGGGCTACGTACCCCCGCCCGCCGCTCTCAGGGTGGCCTCCCCGGCCCTTGCGGAGGCCTACCCGCCCCCGGCCTCGGACGAGGCCCCTCTCGCAGTCTCCCCCTCTCGCGAATGCGGCTCGCGGCCTCCTTCTGCGAGATTACACGCCGCTGGGACTTTGAAACTTTCGGCACGTACCGAACAGTTCTTCTCTATTATCTCGAGAGCGGACACGACAACCGCACACATTGAACACACAGCAGCGTGTTGTAGCATGCCAGCTACACGGTGGTGTGCCTAACGTGTGGATAGCTCGAGATTTTTGTTCCGGACCGATGTGACCGGGAAGCAACACGCCGCTGGGATTTTGATATTTTCGGCACGTATCGAACAGTTCTTTTCTATTATCTCGAGAAAGGACACGACGACCGCACACTTTGAGCACACAGCAGCGAGTTGTAGCTAACCAGCTAGACGGTGGTGTGCCTAACGTGTGTATAGCTCGAGATTTTTGTTGCGGACCGACGTGACCGCGACGCAATACGCCGCTGGGACTTTTTTTTTTTTTTTTTTTTTTTTTTTATACGTGGGGGAAATCTTCGAAAGACCCCTCCGCCGCCTGGGGAGGGGCGGGGGGAGTGTGGGATTCCTCGCGCCCGGAAGGAAACCCAACGGGTGCGGGACCTGCCCACTAAAACCCACCACGGTGGCCATCCTCGCACTATGCAGGGGGAGCACCTGGGACCGAAAACATCATATCATCAGGTGCTCCCCCGTGCAGGGCTCTCGCGCCCGTGTCCTCCCGTTCCAGGGAAGGGAGGAGGTACTTCACCCTCCCTTCCTTGCTTTCTCCTCGGCGCTCTGGCGCCCGACGTCGGAGCAGGGCCACACTGCACCGTCATCCCACTCCCGGGGGCCGCCCGAGGGCGGCCGTGAGTCCCACACTCACGACCGCCCACGGCCCCCATAGCCGCGCCGGAGGCACGGTTCTAGGACCGCGCCGTCGGCGCGGCTGCACCCCGGTTCGTACGCTCCCGAGGGCGGCTCTGGCCTCTCCGCCCTCGAGAGCGTCGCCGTCCCTTATTTCTCCCCCCTTAGGCGACGGGCGGTGGCACGAGACTCAAGGGCTACGTACCCTCGCCCGCCGCTCTCAGGGTGGCCTCCCCGGCCCTTGCGGAGGCCTACCCGCCCCCGGCCTCGGACGAGGCCCCTCTCGCAGTCTCCCCCTCTCGCGAATGCGGCTCGCGGCCTCCTTCTGCGAGATTACACGCCGCTGGGACTTTGAAACTTTCGGCACGTACCGAACAGTTCTTCTCTATTATCTCGAGAGCGGACACGACAACCGCACACATTGAACACACAGCAGCGTGTTGTAGCATGCCAGCTACACGGTGGTGTGCCTAACGTGTGGATAGCTCGAGATTTTTGTTCCGGACCGATGTGACCGGGAAGCAACACGCCGCTGGGATTTTGATATTTTCGGCACGTATCGAACAGTTCTTTTCTATTATCTCGAGAAAGGACACGACGACCGCACACTTTGAGCACACAGCAGCGAGTTGTAGCATGCCAGCTAGACGGTGGTGTGCCTAACGTGTGTATAGCTCGAGATTTTTGTTCCGGACCGATGTGACCGGGAAGCAACACGCCGCTGGGATTTTGATATTTTCGGCACGTATCGAACAGTTCTTCTCTATTATCTCGAGAACGGACACGACGTCCGCACACTTTGAGCACACAGCAGCCAGTTGTAGCATGCCAGCTACACGGTGGTGTGTCTACCGTGTGGATAGCTCGAGATTTTTGTTGCGGACCGACGTGACCGCGACGCAATACGCCGCTGGGACTTTTTTTTTTTTTTTTTTTTTTTTTTTTTTTTATACGTGGGGGAAATCTTCGAAAGACCCCTCCGCCGCCTGGGGAGGGGCGGGGGGAGTGTGGGATTCCTCGCGCCCGGAAGGAAACCCAACGGGTGCGGGACCTGCCCACTAAAACCCACCACGGTGGCCATCCTCGCACTATGCAGGGGGAGCACCTGGGACCGAAAACATCATATCATCAGGTGCTCCCCCGTGCAGGGCTCTCGCGCCCGTGTCCTCCCGTTCCAGGGAAGGGAGGGGGTACTTCACCCTCCCTTCCCTGCTTTCTCCTCGGCGCTCTGGCGCCCGACGTCGGAGCAGGGCCACACTGCACCGTCATCCCACTCCCGGGGGCCGCCCGAGGGCGGCCGTGAGTCCCACACTCACGACCGCCCACGGCCCCGATAGCCGCGCCGGAGGCACGGTTCTAGGACCGCGCCGTCGGCGCGGCTGCACCCCGGTTCGTACGCTCCCGAGGGCGGCTCTGGCCTCTCCGCCCTCGAGAGCGTCGCCGTCCCTTATTTCTCCCCCCTTAGGCGACGGGCGGTGGCACGAGACTCAAGGGCTACGTACCCCCGCCCGCCGCTCTCAGGGTGGCCTCCCCGGCCCTTGCGGAGGCCTACCCGCCCCCGGCCTCGGACGAGGCCCCTCTCGCAGTCTCCCCCTCTCGCGAATGCGGCTCGCGGCCTCCTTCTGCGAGATTACACGCCGCTGGGACTTTGAAACTTTCGGCACGTACCGAACAGTTCTTCTCTATTATCTCGAGAGCGGACACGACAACCGCACACATTGAACACACAGCAGCGTGTTGTAGCATGCCAGCTACACGGTGGTGTGCCTAACGTGTGGATAGCTCGAGATTTTTGTTCCGGACCGATGTGACCGGGAAGCAACACGCCGCTGGGATTTTGATATTTTCGGCACGTATCGAACAGTTCTTTTCTATTATCTCGAGAAAGGACACGACGACCGCACACTTTGAGCACACAGCAGCGAGTTGTAGCATGCCAGCTAGACGGTGGTGTGCCTAACGTGTGTATAGCTCGAGATTTTTGTTCCGGACCGATGTGACCGGGAAGCAACACGCCGCTGGGATTTTGATATTTTCGGCACGTATCGAACAGTTCTTCTCTATTACCTCGAGAACGGACACGACGTCCGCACACTTTGAGCACACAGCAGCCAGTTGTAGCATGCCAGCTACACGGTGGTGTGTCTACCGTGTGGATAGCTCGAGATTTTTGTTGCGGACCGACGTGACCGCGACGCAATACGCCGCTGGGACTTTTTTTTTTTTTTTTTTTTTTTTTTTTTATACGTGGGGGAAATCTTCGAAAGACCCCTCCGCCGCCTGGGGAGGGGCGGGGGGAGTGTGGGATTCCTCGCGCCCGGAAGGAAACCCAACGGGTGCGGGACCTGCCCACTAAAACCCACCACGGTGGCCATCCTCGCACTATGCAGGGGGAGCACCTGGGACCGAAAACATCATATCATCAGGTGCTCCCCCGTGCAGGGCTCTCGCGCCCGTGTCCTCCCGTTCCAGGGAAGGGAGGGGGTACTTCACCCTCCCTTCCCTGCTTTCTCCTCGGCGCTCTGGCGCCCGACGTCGGAGCAGGGCCACACTGCACCGTCATCCCACTCCCGGGGGCCGCCCGAGGGCGGCCGTGAGTCCCACACTCACGACCGCCCACGGCCCCCATAGCCGCGCCGGAGGCACGGTTCTAGGACCGCGCCGTCGGCGCGGCTGCACCCCGGTTCGTACGCTCCCGAGGGCGGCTCTGGCCTCTCCGCCCTCGAGAGCGTCGCCGTCCCTTATTTCTCCCCCCTTAGGCGACGGGCGGTGGCACGAGACTCAAGGGCTACGTACCCCCGCCCGCCGCTCTCAGGGTGGCCTCCCCGGCCCTTGCGGAGGCCTACCCGCCCCCGGCCTCGGACGAGGCCCCTCTCGCAGTCTCCCCCTCTCGCGAATGCGGCTCGCGGCCTCCTTCTGCGAGATTACACGCCGCTGGGACTTTGAAACTTTCGGCACGTACCGAACAGTTCTTCTCTATTATCTCGAGAGCGGACACGACAACCGCACACATTGAACACACAGCAGCGTGTTGTAGCATGCCAGCTACACGGTGGTGTGCCTAACGTGTGGATAGCTCGAGATTTTTGTTCCGGACCGATGTGACCGGGAAGCAACACGCCGCTGGGATTTTGATATTTTCGGCACGTATCGAACAGTTCTTTTCTATTATCTCGAGAAAGGACACGACGACCGCACACTTTGAGCACACAGCAGCGAGTTGTAGCATGCCAGCTAGACGGTGGTGTGCCTAACGTGTGTATAGCTCGAGATTTTTGTTCCGGACCGATGTGACCGGGAAGCAACACGCCGCTGGGATTTTGATATTTTCGGCACGTATCGAACAGTTCTTCTCTATTATCTCGAGAGCGGACACGACAACCGCACACATTGAACACACAGCAGCGTGTTGTAGCATGCCAGCTACACGGTGGTGTGCCTAACGTGTGGATAGCTCGAGATTTTTGTTCCGGACCGATGTGACCGGGAAGCAACACGCCGCTGGGATTTTGATATTTTCGGCACGTATCGAACAGTTCTTTTCTATTATCTCGAGAAAGGACACGACGACCGCACACTTTGAGCACACAGCAGCGAGTTGTAGCATGCCAGCTAGACGGTGGTGTGCCTAACGTGTGTATAGCTCGAGATTTTTGTTGCGGACCGACGTGACCGCGACGCAATACGCCGCTGGGACTTTTTTTTTTTTTTTTTTTTTTTTTTTTTTTATACGTGGGGGAAATCTTCGAAAGACCCCTCCGCCGCCTGGGGAGGGGCGGGGGGAGTGTGGGATTCCTCGCGCCCGGAAGGAAACCCAACGGGTGCGGGACCTGCCCACTAAAACCCACCACGGTGGTCATCCTCGCACTATGCAGGGGGAGCACCTGGGACCGAAAACATCATATCATCAGGTGCTCCCCCGTGCAGGGCTCTCGCGCCCGTGTCCTCCCGTTCCAGGGAAGGGAGGGGGTACTTCACCCTCCCTTCCCTGCTTTCTCCTCGGCGCTCTGGCGCCCGACGTCGGAGCAGGGCCACACTGCACCGTCATCCCACTCCCGGGGGCCGCCCGAGGGCGGCCGTGAGTCCCACACTCACGACCGCCCACGGCCCCCATAGCCGCGCCGGAGGCACGGTTCTAGGACCGCGCCGTCGGCGCGGCTGCACCCCGGTTCGTACGCTCCCGAGGGCGGCTCTGGCCTCTCCGCCCTCGAGAGCGTCGCCGTCCCTTATTTCTCCCCCCTTAGGCGACGGGCGGTGGCACGAGACTCAAGGGCTACGTACCCCCGCCCGCCGCTCTCAGGGTGGCCTCCCCGGCCCTTGCGGAGGCCTACCCGCCCCCGGCCTCGGACGAGGCCCCTCTCGCAGTCTCCCCCTCTCGCGAATGCGGCTCGCGGCCTCCTTCTGCGAGATTACACGCCGCTGGGACTTTGAAACTTTCGGCACGTACCGAACAGTTCTTCTCTATTATCTCGAGAGCGGACACGACAACCGCACACATTGAACACACAGCAGCGTGTTGTAGCATGCCAGCTACACGGTGGTGTGCCTAACGTGTGGATAGCTCGAGATTTTTGTTCCGGACCGATGTGACCGGGAAGCAACACGGCGCTGGAGCGTTGAAACCTTCGGCACGTATCGAACAGTTCTTCTCTATTATCTCGAGAACGGACACGACGTCCGCACACTTTGAGCACACAGCAGCAAGTTGTAGCATGCCAGCTAGACGGTGGTGTGTCTACCGTGTGTATAGCTCGAGATTTTTGTTCCGGACCGATGTGACCGGGAAGCAACACGCCGCTGGGATTTTGATATTTTCGGCACGTATCGAACAGTTCTTCTCTATTATCTCGAGAACGGACACGACGTCCGCACACTTTGAGCACACAGCAGCCAGTTGTAGCATGCCAGCTACACGGTGGTGTGTCTACCGTGTGGATAGCTCGAGATTTTTGTTGCGGACCGACGTGACCGCGACGCAATACGCCGCTGGGACTTTTTTTTTTTTTTTTTTTTTTTTTTTTTATACGTGGGGGAAATCTTCGAAAGACCCCTCCGCCGCCTGGGGAGGGGCGGGGGGAGTGTGGGATTCCTCGCGCCCGGAAGGAAACCCAACGGGTGCGGGACCTGCCCACTAAAACCCACCACGGTGGCCATCCTCGCACTATGCAGGGGGAGCACCTGGGACCGAAAACATCATATCATCAGGTGCTCCCCCGTGCAGGGCTCTCGCGCCCGTGTCCTCCCGTTCCAGGGAAGGGAGGGGGTACTTCACCCTCCCTTCCCTGCTTTCTCCTCGGCGCTCTGGCGCCCGACGTCGGAGCAGGGCCACACTGCACCGTCATCCCACTCCCGGGGGCCGCCCGAGGGCGGCCGTGAGTCCCACACTCACGACCGCCCACGGCCCCCATAGCCGCGCCGGAGGCACGGTTCTAGGACCGCGCCGTCGGCGCGGCTGCACCCCGGTTCGTACGCTCCCGAGGGCGGCTCTGGCCTCTCCGCCCTCGAGAGCGTCGCCGTCCCTTATTTCTCCCCCCTTAGGCGACGGGCGGTGGCACGAGACTCAAGGGCTACGTACCCCCGCCCGCCGCTCTCAGGGTGGCCTCCCCGGCCCTTGCGGAGGCCTACCCGCCCCCGGCCTCGGACGAGGCCCCTCTCGCAGTCTCCCCCTCTCGCGAATGCGGCTCGCGGCCTCCTTCTGCGAGATTACACGCCGCTGGGACTTTGAAACTTTCGGCACGTACCGAACAGTTCTTCTCTATTATCTCGAGAGCGGACACGACAACCGCACACATTGAACACACAGCAGCGTGTTGTAGCATGCCAGCTACACGGTGGTGTGCCTAACGTGTGGATAGCTCGAGATTTTTGTTCCGGACCGATGTGACCGGGAAGCAACACGCCGCTGGGATTTTGATATTTTCGGCACGTATCGAACAGTTCTTTTCTATTATCTCGAGAAAGGACACGACGACCGCACACTTTGAGCACACAGCAGCGAGTTGTAGCATGCCAGCTAGACGGTGGTGTGCCTAACGTGTGTATAGCTCGAGATTTTTGTTCCGGACCGATGTGACCGGGAAGCAACACGCCGCTGGGATTTTGATATTTTCGGCACGTATCGAACAGTTCTTCTCTATTATCTCGAGAACGGACACGACGTCCGCACACTTTGAGCACACAGCAGCCAGTTGTAGCATGCCAGCTACACGGTGGTGTGTCTACCGTGTGGATAGCTCGAGATTTTTGTTGCGGACCGACGTGACCGCGACGCAATACGCCGCTGGGACTTTTTTTTTTTTTTTTTTTTTTTTTTTTTTTTATACGTGGGGGAAATCTTCGAAAGACCCCTCCGCCGCCTGGGGAGGGGCGGGGGGAGTGTGGGATTCCTCGCGCCCGGAAGGAAACCCAACGGGTGCGGGACCTGCCCACTAAAACCCACCACGGTGGCCATCCTCGCACTATGCAGGGGGAGCACCTGGGACCGAAAACATCATATCATCAGGTGCTCCCCCGTGCAGGGCTCTCGCGCCCGTGTCCTCCCGTTCCAGGGAAGGGAGGGGGTACTTCACCCTCCCTTCCCTGCTTTCTCCTCGGCGCTCTGGCGCCCGACGTCGGAGCAGGGCCACACTGCACCGTCATCCCACTCCCGGGGGCCGCCCGAGGGCGGCCGTGAGTCCCACACTCACGACCGCCCACGGCCCCCATAGCCGCGCCGGAGGCACGGTTCTAGGACCGCGCCGTCGGCGCGGCTGCACCCCGGTTCGTACGCTCCCGAGGGCGGCTCTGGCCTCTCCGCCCTCGAGAGCGTCGCCGTCCCTTATTTCTCCCCCCTTAGGCGACGGGCGGTGGCACGAGACTCAAGGGCTACGTACCCCCGCCCGCCGCTCTCAGGGTGGCCTCCCCGGCCCTTGCGGAGGCCTACCCGCCCCCGGCCTCGGACGAGGCCCCTCTCGCAGTCTCCCCCTCTCGCGAATGCGGCTCGCGGCCTCCTTCTGCGAGATTACACGCCGCTGGGACTTTGAAACTTTCGGCACGTACCGAACAGTTCTTCTCTATTATCTCGAGAGCGGACACGACAACCGCACACATTGAACACACAGCAGCGTGTTGTAGCATGCCAGCTACACGGTGGTGTGCCTAACGTGTGGATAGCTCGAGATTTTTGTTCCGGACCGATGTGACCGGGAAGCAACACGCCGCTGGGATTTTGATATTTTCGGCACGTATCGAACAGTTCTTTTCTATTATCTCGAGAAAGGACACGACGACCGCACACTTTGAGCACACAGCAGCGAGTTGTAGCATGCGAGCTAGACGGTGGTGTGCCTAACGTGTGTATAGCTCGAGATTTTTGTTCCGGACCGATGTGACCGGGAAGCAACACGCCGCTGGGATTTTGATATTTTCGGCACGTATCGAACAGTTCTTCTCTATTATCTCGAGAACGGACACGACGTCCGCACACTTTGAGCACACAGCAGCCAGTTGTAGCATGCCAGCTACACGGTGGTGTGTCTACCGTGTGGATAGCTCGAGATTTTTGTTGCGGACCGACGTGACCGCGACGCATTACGCCGCTGGGACTTTTTTTTTTTTTTTTTTTTTTTTTTTTTATACGTGGGGGAAATCTTCGAAAGACCCCTCCGCCGCCTGGGGAGGGGCGGGGGGAGTGTGGGATTCCTCGCGCCCGGAAGGAAACCCAACGGGTGCGGGACCTGCCCACTAAAACCCACCACGGTGGCCATCCTCGCACTATGCAGGGGGAGCACCTGGGACCGAAAACATCATATCATCAGGTGCTCCCCCGTGCAGGGCTCTCGCGCCCGTGTCCTCCCGTTCCAGGGAAGGGAGGGGGTACTTCACCCTCCCTTCCCTGCTTTCTCCTCGGCGCTCTGGCGCCCGACGTCGGAGCAGGGCCACACTGCACCGTCATCCCACTCCCGGGGGCCGCCCGAGGGCGGCCGTGAGTCCCACACTCACGACCGCCCACGGCCCCCATAGCCGCGCCGGAGGCACGGTTCTAGGACCGCGCAGTCGGCGCGGCTGCACCCCGGTTCGTACGCTCCCGAGGGCGGCTCTGGCCTCTCCGCCCTCGAGAGCGTCGCCGTCCCTTATTTCTCCCCCCTTAGGCGACGAGCGGTGGCACGAGACTCAAGGGCTACGTACCCCCGCCCGCCGCTCTCAGGGTGGCCTCCCCGGCCCTTGCGGAGGCCTACCCGCCCCCGGCCTCGGACGAGGCCCCTCTCGCAGTCTCCCCCTCTCGCGAATGCGGCTCGCGGCCTCCTTCTGCGAGATTACACGCCGCTGGGACTTTGAAATTTTCGGCACGTACCGAACAGTTCTTCTCTATTATCTCGAGAGCGGACACGACAACCGCACACATTGAACACACAGCAGCGTGTTGTAGCATGCCAGCTACACGGTGGTGTGCCTAAAGTGTGGATAGCTCGAGATTTTTGTTCCGGACCGATGTGACCGGGAAGCAACACGCCGCTGGGATTTTGATATTTTCGGCACGTATCGAACAGTTCTTTTCTATTATCTCGAGAAAGGACACGACGACCGCACACTTTGAGCACACAGCAGCGAGTTGTAGCATGCCAGCTAGACGGTGGTGTGCCTAACGTGTGTATAGCTCGAGATTTTTGTTCCGGACCGATGTGACCGGGAAGCAACACGGCGCTGGAGCGTTGAAACTTTCGGCACGTATCGAACAGTTCTTCTCTATTATCTCGAGAACGGACACGACGTCCGCACACTTTGAGCACACAGCAGCCAGTTGTAGCATGCCAGCTACACGGTGGTGTGTCTACCGTGTGGATAGCTCGAGATTTTTGTTGCGGACCGACGTGACCGCGACGCAATACGCCGCTGGGACTTTTTTTTTTTTTTTTTTTTTTTTTTTTTTTATACGTGGGGGAAATCTTCGAAAGACCCCTCCGCCGCCTGGGGAGGGGCGGGGGGAGTGTGGGATTCCTCGCGCCCGGAAGGAAACCCAACGGGTGCGGGACCTGCCCACTAAAACCCACCACGGTGGCCATCCTCGCACTATGCAGGGGGAGCACCTGGGACCGAAAACATCATATCATCAGGTGCTCCCCCGTGCAGGGCTCTCGCGCCCGTGTCCTCCCGTTCCAGGGAAGGGAGGAGGTACTTCACCCTCCCTTCCCTGCTTTCTCCTCGGCGCTCTGGCGCCCGACGTCGGAGCAGGGCCACACTGCACCGTCATCCCACTCCCGGGGGCCGCCCGAGGGCGGCCGTGAGTCCCACACTCACGACCGCCCACGGCCCCCATAGCCGCGCCGGAGGCACGGTTCTAGGACCGCGCCGTCGGCGCGGCTGCACCCCGGTTCGTACGCTCCCGAGGGCGGCTCTGGCCTCTCCGCCCTCGAGAGCGTCGCCGTCCCTTATTTCTCCCCCCTTAGGCGACGGGCGGTGGAACGAGACTCAAGGGCTACGTACCCCCGCCCGCCGCTCTCAGGGTGGCCTCCCCGGCCCTTGCGGAGGCCTACCCGCCCCCGGCCTCGGACGAGGCCCCTCTCGCAGTCTCCCCCTCTCGCGAATGCGGCTCGCGGCCTCCTTCTGCGAGATTACACGCCGCTGGGACTTTGAAACTTTCGGCACGTACCGAACAGTTCTTCTCTATTATCTCGAGAGCGGACACGACAACCGCACACATTGAACACGCAGCAGCGTGTTGTAGCATGCCAGCTACACGGTGGTGTGCCTAACGTGTGGATAGCTCGAGATTTTTGTTCCGGACCGATGTGACCGGGAAGCAACACGCCGCTGGGATTTTGATATTTTCGGCACGTATCGAACAGTTCCTTTCTATTATCTCGAGAAAGGACACGACGACCGCACACTTTGAGCACACAGCAGCGAGTTGTAGCATGCCAGCTAGACGGTGGTGTGCCTAACGTGTGTATAGCTCGAGATTTTTGTTCCGGACCGATGTGACCGGGAAGCAACACGGCGCTGGAGCGTTGAAACCTTCGGCACGTATCGAACAGTTCGTCTCTATTATCTCGAGAATGGACACGACGTCCGCACACTTTGAGCACACAGCAGCCAGTTGTAGCATGCTAGCTACACGGTGGTGTGTCTACCGTGTGGATAGCTCGAGATTTTTGTTGCGGACCGACGTGACCGCGACGCAATACGCCGCTGGGACTTTTTTTTTTTTTTTATACGTGGGGGAAATCTTCGAAAGACCCCTCCGCCGCCTGGGGAGGGGCGGGGGGAGTGTGGGATTCCTCGCGCCCGGAAGGAAACCCAACGGGTGCGGGACCTGCCCACTAAAACCCACCACGGTGGCCATCCTCGCACTATGCAGGGGGAGCACCTGGGACCGAAAACGTCATATCATCAGGTGCTTCCCCGTGCAGGGCTCTCGCGCCCGTGTCCTCCCGTTCCAGGGAAGGGAGGGGGTACTTCACCCTCCCTTCCCTGCTTTCTCCTCGGCGCTCTGGCGCCCGACGTCGGAGCAGGGCCACACTGCACCGTCATCCCACTCCCGGGGGCCGCCCGAGGGCGGCCGTGAGTCCCACACTCACGACCGCCCACGGCCCCCATAGCCGCGCCGGAGGCACGGTTCTAGGACCGCGCCGTCGGCGCGGCTGCACCCCGGTTCGTACGCTCCCGAGGGCGGCTCTGGCCTCTCCGCCCTCGAGAGCGTCGCCGTCCCTTATTTCTCCCCCCTTAGGCGACGGGCGGTGGCACGAGACTCAAGGGCTACGTACCCCCGCCCGCCGCTCTCAGGGTGGCCTCCCCGGCCCTTGCGGAGGCCTACCCGCCCCCGGCCTCGGACGAGGCCCCTCTCGCAGTCTCCCCCTCTCGCGAATGCGGCTCGCGGCCTCCTTCTGCGAGATTACACGCCGCTGGGACTTTGAAACTTTCGGCACGTACCGAACAGTTCTTCTCTATTATCTCGAGAGCGGACACGACAACCGCACACATTGAACACACAGCAGCGTGTTGTAGCATGCCAGCTACACGGTGGTGTGCCTAACGTGTGGATAGCTCGAGATTTTTGTTCCGGACCGATGTGACCGGGAAGCAACACGCCGCTGGGATTTTGATATTTTCGGCACGTATCGAACAGTTCTTTTCTATTATCTCGAGAAAGGACACGACGACCGCACACTTTGAGCACACAGCAGCGAGTTGTAGCATGCCAGCTAGACGGTGGTGTGCCTAACGTGTGTATAGCTCGAGATTTTTGTTCCGGACCGATGTGACCGGGAAGCAACACGGCGCTGGAGCGTTGAAACCTTCGGCACGTATCGAACAGTTCTTCTCTATTATCTCGAGAACGGACACGACGTCCGCACACTTTGAGCACACAGCAGCCAGTTGTAGCATGCCAGCTACACGGTGGTGTGTCTACCGTGTGTATAGCTCGAGATTTTTGTTCCGGACCGATGTGACCGGGAAGCAACACGCCGCTGGGATTTTGATATTTTCGGCACGTATCGAACAGTTCTTCTCTATTATCTCGAGAACGGACACGACGTCCGCACACTTTGAGCACACAGCAGCCAGTTGTAGCATGCCAGCTACACGTTGGTGTGTCTACCGTGTGGATAGCTCGAGATTTTTGTTGCGGACCGACGTGACCGCGACGCAATACGCCGCTGGGACTTTTTTTTTTTTTTTTTTTTTTTTTTTATACGTGGGGGAAATCTTCGAAAGACCCCTCCGCCGCCTGGGGAGGGGCGGGGGGAGTGTGGGATTCCTCGCGCCCGGAAGGAAACCCAACGGGTGCGGGACCTGCCCACTAAAACCCACCACGGTGGCCATCCTCGCACTATGCAGGGGGAGCACCTGGGACCGAAAACATCATATCATCAGGTGCTCCCCCGTGCAGGGCTCTCGCGCCCGTGTCCTCCCGTTCCAGGGAAGGGAGGGGGTACTTCACCCTCCCTTCCCTGCTTTCTCCTCGGCGCTCTGGCGCCCGACGTCGGAGCAGGGCCACACTGCACCGTCATCCCACTCCCGGGGGCCGCCCGAGGGCGGCCGTGAGTCCCACACTCACGACCGCCCACGGCCCCCATAGCCGCGCCGGAGGCACGGTTCTAGGACCGCGCCGTCGGCGCGGCTGCACCCCGGTTCGTACGCTCCCGAGGGCGGCTCTGGCCTCTCCGCCCTCGAGAGCGTCGCCGTCCCTTATTTCTCCCCCCTTAGGCGACGGGCGGTGGCACGAGACTCAAGGGCTACGTACCCCCGCCCGCCGCTCTCAGGGTGGCCTCCCCGGCCCTTGCGGAGGCCTACCCGCCCCCGGCCTCGGACGAGGCCCCTCTCGCAGTCTCCCCCTCTCGCGAATGCGGCTCGCGGCCTCCTTCTGCGAGATTACACGCCGCTGGGACTTTGAAACTTTCGGCACGTACCGAACAGTTCTTCTCTATTATCTCGAGAGCGGACACGACAACCGCACACATTGAACACACAGCAGCGTGTTGTAGCATGCCAGCTACACGGTGGTGTGCCTAACGTGTGGATAGCTCGAGATTTTTGTTCCGGACCGATGTGACCGGGAAGCAACACGCCGCTGGGATTTTGATATTTTCGGCACGTATCGAACAGTTCTTTTCTATTATCTCGAGAAAGGACACGACGACCGCACACTTTGAGCACACAGCAGCGAGTTGTAGCATGCCAGCTAGACGGTGGTGTGCCTAACGTGTGTATAGCTCGAGATTTTTGTTCCGGACCGATGTGACCGGGAAGCAACACGCCGCTGGGATTTTGATATTTTCGGCACGTATCGAACAGTTCTTCTCTATTATCTCGAGAGCGGACACGACAACCGCACACATTGAACACACAGCAGCGTGTTGTAGCATGCCAGCTACACGGTGGTGTGCCTAACGTGTGGATAGCTCGAGATTTTTGTTCCGGACCGATGTGACCGGGAAGCAACACGGCGCTGGAGCGTTGAAACCTTCGGCACGTATCGAACAGTTCTTCTCTATTATCTCGAGAACGGACACGACGTCCGCACACTTTGAGCACACAGCAGCGAGTTGTAGCATGCCAGCTAGACGGTGGTGTGTCTACCGTGTGTATAGCTCGAGATTTTTGTTCCGGACCGATGTGACCGGGAAGCAACACGCCGCTGGGATTTTGATATTTTCGGCACGTATCGAACAGTTCTTCTCTATTATCTCGAGAACGGACACGACGTCCGCACACTTTGAGCACACAGCAGCCAGTTGTAGCATGCCAGCTACACGGTGGTGTGTCTACCGTGTGGATAGCTCGAGATTTTTGTTGCGGACCGACGTGACCGCGACGCAATACGCCGCTGGGACTTTTTTTTTTTTTTTTTTTTTTTTTTTTTTATACGTGGGGGAAATCTTCGAAAGACCCCTCCGCCGCCTGGGGAGGGGCGGGGGGAGTGTGGGATTCCTCGCGCCCGGAAGGAAACCCAACGGGTGCGGGACCTGCCCACTAAAACCCACCACGGTGGCCATCCTCGCACTATGCAGGGGGAGCACCTGGGACCGAAAACATCATATCATCAGGTGCTCCCCCGTGCAGGGCTCTCGCGCCCGTGTCCTCCCGTTCCAGGGAAGGGAGGGGGTACTTCACCCTCCCTTCCCTGCTTTCTCCTCGGCGCTCTGGCGCCCGACGTCGGAGCAGGGCCACACTGCACCGTCATCCCACTCCCGGGGGCCGCCCGAGGGCGGCCGTGAGTCCCACACTCACGACCGCCCACGGCCCCCATAGCCGCGCCGGAGGCACGGTTCTAGGACCGCGCCGTCGGCGCGGCTGCACCCCGGTTCGTACGCTCCCGAGGGCGGCTCTGGCCTCTCCGCCCTCGAGAGCGTCGCCGTCCCTTATTTCTCCCCCCTTAGGCGACGGGCGGTGGCACGAGACTCAAGGGCTACGTACCCCCGCCCGCCGCTCTCAGGGTGGCCTCCCCGGCCCTTGCGGAGGCCTACCCGCCCCCGGCCTCGGACGAGGCCCCTCTCGCAGTCTCCCCCTCTCGCGAATGCGGCTCGCGGCCTCCTTCTGCGAGATTACACGCCGCTGGGACTTTGAAACTTTCGGCACGTACCGAACAGTTCTTCTCTATTATCTCGAGAGCGGACACGACAACCGCACACATTGAACACACAGCAGCGTGTTGTAGCATGCCAGCTACACGGTGGTGTGCCTAACGTGTGGATAGCTCGAGATTTTTGTTCCGGACCGATGTGACCGGGAAGCAACACGCCGCTGGGATTTTGATATTTTCGGCACGTATCGAACAGTTCTTTTCTATTATCTCGAGAAAGGACACGACGACCGCACACTTTGAGCACACAGCAGCGAGTTGTAGCTAACCAGCTAGACGGTGGTGTGCCTAACGTGTGTATAGCTCGAGATTTTTGTTGCGGACCGACGTGACCGCGACGCAATACGCCGCTGGGACTTTTTTTTTTTTTTTTTTTTTTTTTTTATACGTGGGGGAAATCTTCGAAAGACCCCTCCGCCGCCTGGGGAGGGGCGGGGGGAGTGTGGGATTCCTCGCGCCCGGAAGGAAACCCAACGGGTGCGGGACCTGCCCACTAAAACCCACCACGGTGGCCATCCTCGCACTATGCAGGGGGAGCACCTGGGACCGAAAACATCATATCATCAGGTGCTCCCCCGTGCAGGGCTCTCGCGCCCGTGTCCTCCCGTTCCAGGGAAGGGAGGAGGTACTTCACCCTCCCTTCCTTGCTTTCTCCTCGGCGCTCTGGCGCCCGACGTCGGAGCAGGGCCACACTGCACCGTCATCCCACTCCCGGGGGCCGCCCGAGGGCGGCCGTGAGTCCCACACTCACGACCGCCCACGGCCCCCATAGCCGCGCCGGAGGCACGGTTCTAGGACCGCGCCGTCGGCGCGGCTGCACCCCGGTTCGTACGCTCCCGAGGGCGGCTCTGGCCTCTCCGCCCTCGAGAGCGTCGCCGTCCCTTATTTCTCCCCCCTTAGGCGACGGGCGGTGGCACGAGACTCAAGGGCTACGTACCCTCGCCCGCCGCTCTCAGGGTGGCCTCCCCGGCCCTTGCGGAGGCCTACCCGCCCCCGGCCTCGGACGAGGCCCCTCTCGCAGTCTCCCCCTCTCGCGAATGCGGCTCGCGGCCTCCTTCTGCGAGATTACACGCCGCTGGGACTTTGAAACTTTCGGCACGTACCGAACAGTTCTTCTCTATTATCTCGAGAGCGGACACGACAACCGCACACATTGAACACACAGCAGCGTGTTGTAGCATGCCAGCTACACGGTGGTGTGCCTAACGTGTGGATAGCTCGAGATTTTTGTTCCGGACCGATGTGACCGGGAAGCAACACGCCGCTGGGATTTTGATATTTTCGGCACGTATCGAACAGTTCTTTTCTATTATCTCGAGAAAGGACACGACGACCGCACACTTTGAGCACACAGCAGCGAGTTGTAGCATGCCAGCTAGACGGTGGTGTGCCTAACGTGTGTATAGCTCGAGATTTTTGTTCCGGACCGATGTGACCGGGAAGCAACACGCCGCTGGGATTTTGATATTTTCGGCACGTATCGAACAGTTCTTCTCTATTATCTCGAGAACGGACACGACGTCCGCACACTTTGAGCACACAGCAGCCAGTTGTAGCATGCCAGCTACACGGTGGTGTGTCTACCGTGTGGATAGCTCGAGATTTTTGTTGCGGACCGACGTGACCGCGACGCAATACGCCGCTGGGACTTTTTTTTTTTTTTTTTTTTTTTTTTTTTTTTATACGTGGGGGAAATCTTCGAAAGACCCCTCCGCCGCCTGGGGAGGGGCGGGGGGAGTGTGGGATTCCTCGCGCCCGGAAGGAAACCCAACGGGTGCGGGACCTGCCCACTAAAACCCACCACGGTGGCCATCCTCGCACTATGCAGGGGGAGCACCTGGGACCGAAAACATCATATCATCAGGTGCTCCCCCGTGCAGGGCTCTCGCGCCCGTGTCCTCCCGTTCCAGGGAAGGGAGGGGGTACTTCACCCTCCCTTCCCTGCTTTCTCCTCGGCGCTCTGGCGCCCGACGTCGGAGCAGGGCCACACTGCACCGTCATCCCACTCCCGGGGGCCGCCCGAGGGCGGCCGTGAGTCCCACACTCACGACCGCCCACGGCCCCGATAGCCGCGCCGGAGGCACGGTTCTAGGACCGCGCCGTCGGCGCGGCTGCACCCCGGTTCGTACGCTCCCGAGGGCGGCTCTGGCCTCTCCGCCCTCGAGAGCGTCGCCGTCCCTTATTTCTCCCCCCTTAGGCGACGGGCGGTGGCACGAGACTCAAGGGCTACGTACCCCCGCCCGCCGCTCTCAGGGTGGCCTCCCCGGCCCTTGCGGAGGCCTACCCGCCCCCGGCCTCGGACGAGGCCCCTCTCGCAGTCTCCCCCTCTCGCGAATGCGGCTCGCGGCCTCCTTCTGCGAGATTACACGCCGCTGGGACTTTGAAACTTTCGGCACGTACCGAACAGTTCTTCTCTATTATCTCGAGAGCGGACACGACAACCGCACACATTGAACACACAGCAGCGTGTTGTAGCATGCCAGCTACACGGTGGTGTGCCTAACGTGTGGATAGCTCGAGATTTTTGTTCCGGACCGATGTGACCGGGAAGCAACACGCCGCTGGGATTTTGATATTTTCGGCACGTATCGAACAGTTCTTTTCTATTATCTCGAGAAAGGACACGACGACCGCACACTTTGAGCACACAGCAGCGAGTTGTAGCATGCCAGCTAGACGGTGGTGTGCCTAACGTGTGTATAGCTCGAGATTTTTGTTCCGGACCGATGTGACCGGGAAGCAACACGCCGCTGGGATTTTGATATTTTCGGCACGTATCGAACAGTTCTTCTCTATTATCTCGAGAACGGACACGACGTCCGCACACTTTGAGCACACAGCAGCCAGTTGTAGCATGCCAGCTACACGGTGGTGTGTCTACCGTGTGGATAGCTCGAGATTTTTGTTGCGGACCGACGTGACCGCGACGCAATACGCCGCTGGGACTTTTTTTTTTTTTTTTTTTTTTTTTTTTTATACGTGGGGGAAATCTTCGAAAGACCCCTCCGCCGCCTGGGGAGGGGCGGGGGGAGTGTGGGATTCCTCGCGCCCGGAAGGAAACCCAACGGGTGCGGGACCTGCCCACTAAAACCCACCACGGTGGCCATCCTCGCACTATGCAGGGGGAGCACCTGGGACCGAAAACATCATATCATCAGGTGCTCCCCCGTGCAGGGCTCTCGCGCCCGTGTCCTCCCGTTCCAGGGAAGGGAGGGGGTACTTCACCCTCCCTTCCCTGCTTTCTCCTCGGCGCTCTGGCGCCCGACGTCGGAGCAGGGCCACACTGCACCGTCATCCCACTCCCGGGGGCCGCCCGAGGGCGGCCGTGAGTCCCACACTCACGACCGCCCACGGCCCCCATAGCCGCGCCGGAGGCACGGTTCTAGGACCGCGCCGTCGGCGCGGCTGCACCCCGGTTCGTACGCTCCCGAGGGCGGCTCTGGCCTCTCCGCCCTCGAGAGCGTCGCCGTCCCTTATTTCTCCCCCCTTAGGCGACGGGCGGTGGCACGAGACTCAAGGGCTACGTACCCCCGCCCGCCGCTCTCAGGGTGGCCTCCCCGGCCCTTGCGGAGGCCTACCCGCCCCCGGCCTCGGACGAGGCCCCTCTCGCAGTCTCCCCCTCTCGCGAATGCGGCTCGCGGCCTCCTTCTGCGAGATTACACGCCGCTGGGACTTTGAAACTTTCGGCACGTACCGAACAGTTCTTCTCTATTATCTCGAGAGCGGACACGACAACCGCACACATTGAACACACAGCAGCGTGTTGTAGCATGCCAGCTACACGGTGGTGTGCCTAACGTGTGGATAGCTCGAGATTTTTGTTCCGGACCGATGTGACCGGGAAGCAACACGCCGCTGGGATTTTGATATTTTCGGCACGTATCGAACAGTTCTTTTCTATTATCTCGAGAAAGGACACGACGACCGCACACTTTGAGCACACAGCAGCGAGTTGTAGCATGCCAGCTAGACGGTGGTGTGCCTAACGTGTGTATAGCTCGAGATTTTTGTTCCGGACCGATGTGACCGGGAAGCAACACGCCGCTGGGATTTTGATATTTTCGGCACGTATCGAACAGTTCTTCTCTATTATCTCGAGAGCGGACACGACAACCGCACACATTGAACACACAGCAGCGTGTTGTAGCATGCCAGCTACACGGTGGTGTGCCTAACGTGTGGATAGCTCGAGATTTTTGTTCCGGACCGATGTGACCGGGAAGCAACACGCCGCTGGGATTTTGATATTTTCGGCACGTATCGAACAGTTCTTTTCTATTATCTCGAGAAAGGACACGACGACCGCACACTTTGAGCACACAGCAGCGAGTTGTAGCATGCCAGCTAGACGGTGGTGTGCCTAACGTGTGTATAGCTCGAGATTTTTGTTGCGGACCGACGTGACCGCGACGCAATACGCCGCTGGGACTTTTTTTTTTTTTTTTTTTTTTTTTTTTTTTATACGTGGGGGAAATCTTCGAAAGACCCCTCCGCCGCCTGGGGAGGGGCGGGGGGAGTGTGGGATTCCTCGCGCCCGGAAGGAAACCCAACGGGTGCGGGACCTGCCCACTAAAACCCACCACGGTGGTCATCCTCGCACTATGCAGGGGGAGCACCTGGGACCGAAAACATCATATCATCAGGTGCTCCCCCGTGCAGGGCTCTCGCGCCCGTGTCCTCCCGTTCCAGGGAAGGGAGGGGGTACTTCACCCTCCCTTCCCTGCTTTCTCCTCGGCGCTCTGGCGCCCGACGTCGGAGCAGGGCCACACTGCACCGTCATCCCACTCCCGGGGGCCGCCCGAGGGCGGCCGTGAGTCCCACACTCACGACCGCCCACGGCCCCCATAGCCGCGCCGGAGGCACGGTTCTAGGACCGCGCCGTCGGCGCGGCTGCACCCCGGTTCGTACGCTCCCGAGGGCGGCTCTGGCCTCTCCGCCCTCGAGAGCGTCGCCGTCCCTTATTTCTCCCCCCTTAGGCGACGGGCGGTGGCACGAGACTCAAGGGCTACGTACCCCCGCCCGCCGCTCTCAGGGTGGCCTCCCCGGCCCTTGCGGAGGCCTACCCGCCCCCGGCCTCGGACGAGGCCCCTCTCGCAGTCTCCCCCTCTCGCGAATGCGGCTCGCGGCCTCCTTCTGCGAGATTACACGCCGCTGGGACTTTGAAACTTTCGGCACGTACCGAACAGTTCTTCTCTATTATCTCGAGAGCGGACACGACAACCGCACACATTGAACACACAGCAGCGTGTTGTAGCATGCCAGCTACACGGTGGTGTGCCTAACGTGTGGATAGCTCGAGATTTTTGTTCCGGACCGATGTGACCGGGAAGCAACACGGCGCTGGAGCGTTGAAACCTTCGGCACGTATCGAACAGTTCTTCTCTATTATCTCGAGAACGGACACGACGTCCGCACACTTTGAGCACACAGCAGCAAGTTGTAGCATGCCAGCTAGACGGTGGTGTGTCTACCGTGTGTATAGCTCGAGATTTTTGTTCCGGACCGATGTGACCGGGAAGCAACACGCCGCTGGGATTTTGATATTTTCGGCACGTATCGAACAGTTCTTCTCTATTATCTCGAGAACGGACACGACGTCCGCACACTTTGAGCACACAGCAGCCAGTTGTAGCATGCCAGCTACACGGTGGTGTGTCTACCGTGTGGATAGCTCGAGATTTTTGTTGCGGACCGACGTGACCGCGACGCAATACGCCGCTGGGACTTTTTTTTTTTTTTTTTTTTTTTTTTTTTATACGTGGGGGAAATCTTCGAAAGACCCCTCCGCCGCCTGGGGAGGGGCGGGGGGAGTGTGGGATTCCTCGCGCCCGGAAGGAAACCCAACGGGTGCGGGACCTGCCCACTAAAACCCACCACGGTGGCCATCCTCGCACTATGCAGGGGGAGCACCTGGGACCGAAAACATCATATCATCAGGTGCTCCCCCGTGCAGGGCTCTCGCGCCCGTGTCCTCCCGTTCCAGGGAAGGGAGGGGGTACTTCACCCTCCCTTCCCTGCTTTCTCCTCGGCGCTCTGGCGCCCGACGTCGGAGCAGGGCCACACTGCACCGTCATCCCACTCCCGGGGGCCGCCCGAGGGCGGCCGTGAGTCCCACACTCACGACCGCCCACGGCCCCCATAGCCGCGCCGGAGGCACGGTTCTAGGACCGCGCCGTCGGCGCGGCTGCACCCCGGTTCGTACGCTCCCGAGGGCGGCTCTGGCCTCTCCGCCCTCGAGAGCGTCGCCGTCCCTTATTTCTCCCCCCTTAGGCGACGGGCGGTGGCACGAGACTCAAGGGCTACGTACCCCCGCCCGCCGCTCTCAGGGTGGCCTCCCCGGCCCTTGCGGAGGCCTACCCGCCCCCGGCCTCGGACGAGGCCCCTCTCGCAGTCTCCCCCTCTCGCGAATGCGGCTCGCGGCCTCCTTCTGCGAGATTACACGCCGCTGGGACTTTGAAACTTTCGGCACGTACCGAACAGTTCTTCTCTATTATCTCGAGAGCGGACACGACAACCGCACACATTGAACACACAGCAGCGTGTTGTAGCATGCCAGCTACACGGTGGTGTGCCTAACGTGTGGATAGCTCGAGATTTTTGTTCCGGACCGATGTGACCGGGAAGCAACACGCCGCTGGGATTTTGATATTTTCGGCACGTATCGAACAGTTCTTTTCTATTATCTCGAGAAAGGACACGACGACCGCACACTTTGAGCACACAGCAGCGAGTTGTAGCATGCCAGCTAGACGGTGGTGTGCCTAACGTGTGTATAGCTCGAGATTTTTGTTCCGGACCGATGTGACCGGGAAGCAACACGCCGCTGGGATTTTGATATTTTCGGCACGTATCGAACAGTTCTTCTCTATTATCTCGAGAACGGACACGACGTCCGCACACTTTGAGCACACAGCAGCCAGTTGTAGCATGCCAGCTACACGGTGGTGTGTCTACCGTGTGGATAGCTCGAGATTTTTGTTGCGGACCGACGTGACCGCGACGCAATACGCCGCTGGGACTTTTTTTTTTTTTTTTTTTTTTTTTTTTTTTATACGTGGGGGAAATCTTCGAAAGACCCCTCCGCCGCCTGGGGAGGGGCGGGGGGAGTGTGGGATTCCTCGCGCCCGGAAGGAAACCCAACGGGTGCGGGACCTGCCCACTAAAACCCACCACGGTGGCCATCCTCGCACTATGCAGGGGGAGCACCTGGGACCGAAAACATCATATCATCAGGTGCTCCCCCGTGCAGGGCTCTCGCGCCCGTGTCCTCCCGTTCCAGGGAAGGGAGGGGGTACTTCACCCTCCCTTCCCTGCTTTCTCCTCGGCGCTCTGGCGCCCGACGTCGGAGCAGGGCCACACTGCACCGTCATCCCACTCCCGGGGGCCGCCCGAGGGCGGCCGTGAGTCCCACACTCACGACCGCCCACGGCCCCCATAGCCGCGCCGGAGGCACGGTTCTAGGACCGCGCCGTCGGCGCGGCTGCACCCCGGTTCGTACGCTCCCGAGGGCGGCTCTGGCCTCTCCGCCCTCGAGAGCGTCGCCGTCCCTTATTTCTCCCCCCTTAGGCGACGGGCGGTGGCACGAGACTCAAGGGCTACGTACCCCCGCCCGCCGCTCTCAGGGTGGCCTCCCCGGCCCTTGCGGAGGCCTACCCGCCCCCGGCCTCGGACGAGGCCCCTCTCGCAGTCTCCCCCTCTCGCGAATGCGGCTCGCGGCCTCCTTCTGCGAGATTACACGCCGCTGGGACTTTGAAACTTTCGGCACGTACCGAACAGTTCTTCTCTATTATCTCGAGAGCGGACACGACAACCGCACACATTGAACACACAGCAGCGTGTTGTAGCATGCCAGCTACACGGTGGTGTGCCTAACGTGTGGATAGCTCGAGATTTTTGTTCCGGACCGATGTGACCGGGAAGCAACACGCCGCTGGGATTTTGATATTTTCGGCACGTATCGAACAGTTCTTTTCTATTATCTCGAGAAAGGACACGACGACCGCACACTTTGAGCACACAGCAGCGAGTTGTAGCATGCGAGCTAGACGGTGGTGTGCCTAACGTGTGTATAGCTCGAGATTTTTGTTCCGGACCGATGTGACCGGGAAGCAACACGCCGCTGGGATTTTGATATTTTCGGCACGTATCGAACAGTTCTTCTCTATTATCTCGAGAACGGACACGACGTCCGCACACTTTGAGCACACAGCAGCCAGTTGTAGCATGCCAGCTACACGGTGGTGTGTCTACCGTGTGGATAGCTCGAGATTTTTGTTGCGGACCGACGTGACCGCGACGCATTACCTGGGACTTTTTTTTTTTTTTTTTTTTTTTTTTTTTTTTTATACGTGGGGGAAATCTTCGAAAGACCCCTCCGCCGCCTGGGGAGGGGCGAGGGGAGTGTGGGATTCCTCGCGCCCGGAAGGAAACCCAACGGGTGCGGGACCTGCCCACTAAAACCCACCACGGTGGCCATCCTCGCACTATGCAGGGGGAGCACCTGGGACCGAAAACATCATATCATCAGGTGCTCCCCCGTGCAGGGCTCTCGCGCCCGTGTCCTCCCGTTCCAGGGAAGGGAGGGGGTACTTCACCCTCCCTTCCCTGCTTTCTCCTCGGCGCTCTGGCGCCCGACGTCGGAGCAGGGCCACACTGCACCGTCATCCCACTCCCGGGGGCCGCCCGAGGGCGGCCGTGAGTCCCACACTCACGACCGCCCACGGCCCCCATAGCCGCGCCGGAGGCACGGTTCTAGGACCGCGCCGTCGGCGCGGCTGCACCCCGGTTCGTACGCTCCCGAGGGCGGCTCTGGCCTCTCCGCCCTCGAGAGCGTCGCCGTCCCTTATTTCTCCCCCCTTAGGCGACGGGCGGTGGCACGAGACTCAAGGGCTACGTACCCCCGCCCGCCGCTCTCAGGGTGGCCTCACCGGCCCTTGCGGAGGCCTACCCGCCCCCGGCCTCGGACGAGGCCCCTCTCGCAGTCTCCCCCTCTCGCGAATGCGGCTCGCGGCCTCCTTCTGCGAGATTACACGCCGCTGGGACTTTGAAATTTTCGGCACGTACCGAACAGTTCTTCTCTATTATCTCGAGAGCGGACACGACAACCGCACACATTGAACACACAGCAGCGTGTTGTAGCATGCCAGCTACACGGTGGTGTGCCTAACGTGTGGATAGCTCGAGATTTTTGTTCCGGACCGATGTGACCGGGAAGCAACACGCCGCTGGGATTTTGATATTTTCGGCACGTATCGAACAGTTCTTTTCTATTATCTCGAGAAAGGACACGACGACCGCACACTTTGAGCACACAGCAGCGAGTTGTAGCATGCCAGCTAGACGGTGGTGTGCCTAACGTGTGTATAGCTCGAGATTTTTGTTCCGGACCGATGTGACCGGGAAGCAACACGCCGCTGGGATTTTGATATTTTCGGCACGTATCGAACAGTTCTTCTCTATTATCTCGAGAACGGACACGACGTCCGCACACTTTGAGCACACAGCAGCCAGTTGTAGCATGCCAGCTACACGGTGGTGTGTCTACCGTGTGGATAGCTCGAGATTTTTGTTGCGGACCGACGTGACCGCGACGCAATACGCCGCTGGGACTTTTTTTTTTTTTTTTTTTTTTTTTTTTTTTTTATACGTGGGGGAAATCTTCGAAAGACCCCTCCGCCGCCTGGGGAGGGGCGGGGGGAGTGTGGGATTCCTCGCGCCCGGAAGGAAACCCAACGGGTGCGGGACCTGCCCACTAAAACCCACCACGGTGGCCATCCTCGCACTATGCAGGGGGAGCACCTGGGACCGAAAACATCATATCATCAGGTGCTCCCCCGTGCAGGGCTCTCGCGCCCGTGTCCTCCCGTTCCAGGGAAGGGAGGGGGTACTTCACCCTCCCTTCCCTGCTTTCTCCTCGGCGCTCTGGCGCCCGACGTCGGAGCAGGGCCACACTGCACCGTCATCCCACTCCCGGGGGCCGCCCGAGGGCGGCCGTGAGTCCCACACTCACGACCGCCCACGGCCCCCATAGCCGCGCCGGAGGCACGGTTCTAGGACCGCGCCGTCGGCGCGGCTGCACCCCGGTTCGTACGCTCCCGAGGGCGGCTCTGGCCTCTCCGCCCTCGAGAGCGTCGCCGTCCCTTATTTCTCCCCCCTTAGGCGACGGGCGGTGGCACGAGACTCAAGGGCTACGTACCCCCGCCCGCCGCTCTCAGGGTGGCCTCCCCGGCCCTTGCGGAGGCCTACCCGCCCCCGGCCTCGGACGAGGCCCCTCTCGCAGTCTCCCCCTCTCGCGACTGCGGCTCGCGGCCTCCTTCTGCGAGATTACACGCCGCTGGGACTTTGAAACTTTCGGCACGTACCGAACAGTTCTTCTCTATTATCTCGAGAGCGGCAACCGCACACATTGAACACACAGCAGCGTGTTGTAGCATGCCAGCTACACGGTGGTGTGCCTAAAGTGTGGATAGCTCGAGATTTTTGTTCCGGACCGATGTGACCGGGAAGGAACACGCCGCTGGGATTTTGATATTTTCGGCACGTATCGAACAGTTCTTCTCTATTATCTCGAGAACGGACACGACGTCCGCACACTTTGAGCACACAGCAGCCAGTTGTAGCATGCCAGCTACACGGTGGTGTGTCTACCGTGTGGATAGCTCGAGATTTTTGTTGCGGACCGACGTGACCGCGACGCAATACGCCGCTGGGACTTTTTTTTTTTTTTTTTTTTTTTTTTTTTTATACGTGGGGGAAATCTTCGAAAGACCCCTCCGCCGCCTGGGGAGGGGCGGGGGGAGTGTGGGATTCCTCGCGCCCGGAAGGAAACCCAACGGGTGCGGGACCTGCCAACTAAAACCCACCGCGGTGGCCATCCTCGCACTATGCAGGGGGAGCACCTGGGACCGAAAACATCATATCATCAGGTGCTCCCCCGTGCAGGGCTCTCGCGCCCGTGTCCTCCCGTTCCAGGGAAGGGAGGGGGTACTTCACCCTCCCTTCCCTGCTTTCTCCTCGGCGCACTGGCGCCCGACGTCGGAGCAGGGCCACACTGCACCGTCATCCCACTCCCGGGGGCCGCCCGAGGGCGGCCGTGAGTCCCACACTCACGACCGCCCACGGCCCCCATAGCCGCGCCGGAGGCACGGTTCTAGGACCGCGCCGTCGGCGCGGCTGCACCCCGGTTCGTACGCTCCCGAGGGCGGCTCTGGCCTCTCCGCCCTCGAGAGCGTCGCCGTCCCTTATTTCTTCCCCCTTAGGCGACGGGCGGTGGCACGAGACTCAAGGGCTACGTACCCCCGCCCGCCGCTCTCAGGGTGGCCTCACCGGCCCTTGCGGAGGCCTACCCGCCCCCGGCCTCGGACGAGGCCCCTCTCGCAGTCTCCCCCTCTCGCGAATGCGGCTCGCGGCCTCCTTCTGCGAGATTACACGCCGCTGGGACTTTGAAATTTTCGGCACGTACCGAACAGTTCTTCTCTATTATCTCGAGAGCGGACACGACAACCGCACACATTGAACACACAGCAGCGTGTTGTAGCATGCCAGCTACACGGTGGTGTGCCTAACGTGTGGATAGCTCGAGATTTTTGTTCCGGACCGATGTGACCGGGAAGCAACACGCCGCTGGGATTTTGATATTTTCGGCACGTATCGAACAGTTCTTTTCTATTATCTCGAGAAAGGACACGACGACCGCACACTTTGAGCACACAGCAGCGAGTTGTAGCATGCCAGCTAGACGGTGGTGTGCCTAACGTGTGTATAGCTCGAGATTTTTGTTCCGGACCGATGTGACCGGGAAGCAACACGCCGCTGGGATTTTGATATTTTCGGCACGTATCGAACAGTTCTTCTCTATTATCTCGAGAACGGACACGACGTCCGCACACTTTGAGCACACAGCAGCCAGTTGTAGCATGCCAGCTACACGGTGGTGTGTCTACCGTGTGGATAGCTCGAGATTTTTGTTGCGGACCGACGTGACCGCGACGCATTACGCCGCTGGGACTTTTTTTTTTTTTTTTTTTTTTTTTTTTTATACGTGGGGGAAATCTTCGAAAGACCCCTCCGCCGCCTGGGGAGGGGCGGGGGGAGTGTGGGATTCCTCGCGCCCGGAAGGAAACCCAACGGGTGCGGGACCTGCCCACTAAAACCCACCACGGTGGCCATCCTCGCACTATGCAGGGGGAACACCTGGGACCGAAAACATCATATCATCAGGTGCTCCCCCGTGCAGGGCTCTCGCGCCCGTGTCCTCCCGTTCCAGGGAAGGGAGGGGGTACTTCACCCTCCCTTCCCTGCTTTCTCCTCGGCGCTCTGGCGCCCGACGTCGGAGCAGGGCCACACTGCACCGTCATCCCACTCCCGGGGGCCGCCCGAGGGCGGCCGTGAGTCCCACACTCACGACCGCCCACGGCCCCCATAGCCGCGCCGGAGGCACGGTTCTAGGACCGCGCCGTCGGCGCGGCTGCACCCCGGTTCGTACGCTCCCGAGGGCGGCTCTGGCCTCTCCGCCCTCGAGAGCGTCGCGGTCCCTTATTTCTCCCCCCTTAGGCGACGGGCGGTGGCACGAGACTCAAGAGCTACGTACCCCCGCCCGCCGCTCTCAGGGTGGCCTCCCCGGCCCTTGCGGAGGCCTACCCGCCCCCGGCCTCGGACGAGGCCCCTCTCGCAGTCTCCCCCTCTCGCGAATGCGGCTCGCGGCCTCCTTCTGCGAGATTACACGCCGCTGGGACTTTGAAACTTTCGGCACGTACCGAACAGTTCTTCTCTATTATCTCGAGAGCGGACACGACAACCGCACACATTGAACACACAGCAGCGTGTTGTAGCATGCCAGCTACACGGTGGTGTGCCTAACGTGAGGATAGCTCGAGATTTTTGTTCCGCACCGATGTGACCGGGAAGCAACACGCCGCTGGGATTTTGATATTTTCGGCACGTATCGAACAGTTCTTCTCTATTATCTCGAGAACAGACACGACGTCCGCACACTTTGAGCACACAGCAGCCAGTTGTAGCATGCCAGCTACACGGTGGTGTGTCTACCGTGTGGATAGCTCGAGATTTTTGTTGCGGACCGACGTGACCGCGACGCATTACGCCGCTGGGCCTTTTTTTTTTTTTTTTTTTTTTTTTTTTTTTTTATACGTGGGGGAAATCTTCGAAAGACCCCTCCGCCGCCTGGGGAGGGGCGGGGGGAGTGTGGGATTCCTCGCGCCCGGAAGGAAACCCAACGGGTGCGGGACCTGCCCACTAAAACCCACCACGGTGGCCATCCTCGCACTATGCAGGGGGAGCACCTGGGACCGAAAACATCATATCATCAGGTGCTCCCCCGTGCAGGGCTCTCGCGCCCGTGTCCTCCCGTTCCAGGGAAGGGAGGGGGTACTTCACCCTCCCTTCCCTGCTTTCTCCTCGGCGCTCTGGCGCCCGACGTCGGAGCAGGGCCACACTGCACCGTCATCCCACTCCCGGGGGCCGCCCGAGGGCGGCCGTGAGTCCCACACTCACGACCGCCCACGGCCCCCATAGCCGCGCCGGAGGCACGGTTCTAGGACCGCGCCGTCGGCGCGGCTGCACCCCGGTTCGTACGCTCCCGAGGGCGGCTCTGGCCTCTCCGCCCTCGAGAGCGTCGCCGTCCCTTATTTCTCCCCCCTTAGGCGACGGGCGGTGGCACGAGACTCAAGGGCTACGTACCCCCGCCCGCCGCTCTCAGGGTGGCCTCACCGGCCCTTGCGGAGGCCTACCCGCCCCCGGCCTCGGACGAGGCCCCTCTCGCAGTCTCCCCCTCTCGCGAATGCGGCTCGCGGCCTCCTTCTGCGAGATTACACGCCGCTGGGACTTTGAAACTTTCGGCACGTACCGAACAGTTCTTCTCTATTATCTCGAGAGCGGACACGACAACCGCACACATTGAACACACAGCAGCGTGTTGTAGCATGCCAGCTACACGGTGGTGTGCCTAACGTGAGGATAGCTCGAGATTTTTGTTCCGCACCGATGTGACCGGGAAGCAACACGCCGCTGGGATTTTGATATTTTCGGCACGTATCGAACAGTTCTTCTCTATTATCTCGAGAACAGACACGACGTCCGCACACTTTGAGCACACAGCAGCCAGTTGTAGCATGCCAGCTACACGGTGGTGTGTCTACCGTGTGGATAGCTCGAGATTTTTGTTGCGGACCGACGTGACCGCGACGCATTACGCCGCTGGGACTTTTTTTTTTTTTTTTTTTTTTTTTTTTTTTATACGTGGGGGAAATCTTCGAAAGACCCCTCCGCCGCCTGGGGAGGGGCGGGGGGAGTGTGGGATTCCTCGCGCCCGGAAGGAAACCCAACGGGTGCGGGACCTGCCCACTAAAACCCACCACGGTGGCCATCCTCGCACTATGCAGGGGGAGCACCTGGGACCGAAAACATCATATCATCAGGTGCTCCCCCGTGCAGGGCTCTCGCGCCCGTGTCCTCCCGTTCCAGGGAAGGGAGGGGGTACTTCACCCTCCCTTCCCTGCTTTCTCCTCGGCGCTCTGGCGCCCGACGTCGGAGCAGGGCCACACTGCACCGTCATCCCACTCCCGGGGGCCGCCCGAGGGCGGCCGTGAGTCCCACACTCACGACCGCCCACGGCCCCCATAGCCGCGCCGGAGGCACGGTTCTAGGACCGCGCCGTCGGCGCGGCTGCACCCCGGTTCGTACGCTCCCGAGGGCGGCTCTGGCCTCTCCGCCCTCGAGAGCGTCGCCGTCCCTTATTTCTCCCCCCTTAGGCGACGGACGGTGGCACGAGACTCAAGGGCTACGTACCCCCGCCCGCCGCTCTCAGGGTGGCCTCACCGGCCCTTGCGGAGGCCTACCCGCCCCCGGCCTCGGACGAGGCCCCTCTCGCAGTCTCCCCCTCTCGCGAATGCGGCTCGCGGCCTCCTTCTGCGAGATTACACGCCGCTGGGACTTTGAAATTTTCGGCACGTACCGAACAGTTCTTCTCTATTATCTCGAGAGCGGACACGACAACCGCACACATTGAACACACAGCAGCGTGTTGTAGCATGCCAGCTACACGGTGGTGTGCCTAACGTGTGGATAGCTCGAGATTTTTGTTCCGGACCGATGTGACCGGGAAGCAACACGCCGCTGGGATTTTGATATTTTCGGCACGTATCGAACAGTTCTTTTCTATTATCTCGAGAAAGGACACGACGACCGCACACTTTGAGCACACAGCAGCGAGTTGTAGCATGCCAGCTAGACGGTGGTGTGCCTAACGTGTGTATAGCTCGAGATTTTTGTTCCGGACCGATGTGACCGGGAAGCAACACGCCGCTGGGATTTTGATATTTTCGGCACGTATCGAACAGTTCTTCTCTATTATCTCGAGAACGGACACGACGTCCGCACACTTTGAGCACACAGCAGCCAGTTGTAGCATGCCAGCTACACGGTGGTGTGTCTACCGTGTGGATAGCTCGAGATTTTTGTTGCGGACCGACGTGACCGCGACGCATTACGCCGCTGGGACTTTTTTTTTTTTTTTTTTTTTTTTTTTATACGTGGGGGAAATCTTCGAAAGACCCCTCCGCCGCCTGGGGAGGGGCGGGGGGAGTGTGGGATTCCTCGCGCCCGGAAGGAAACCCAACGGGTGCGGGACCTGCCCACTAAAACCCACCACGGTGGCCATCCTCGCACTATGCAGGGGGAACACCTGGGACCGAAAACATCATATCATCAGGTGCTCCCCCGTGCAGGGCTCTCGCGCCCGTGTCCTCCCGTTCCAGGGAAGGGAGGGGGTACTTCACCCTCCCTTCCCTGCTTTCTCCTCGGCGCTCTGGCGCCCGACGTCGGAGCAGGGCCACACTGCACCGTCATCCCACTCCCGGGGGCCGCCCGAGGGCGGCCGTGAGTCCCACACTCACGACCGCCCACGGCCCCCATAGCCGCGCCGGAGGCACGGTTCTAGGACCGCGCCGTCGGCGCGGCTGCACCCCGGTTCGTACGCTCCCGAGGGCGGCTCTGGCCTCTCCGCCCTCGAGAGCGTCGCCGTCCCTTATTTCTCCCCCCTTAGGCGACGGGCGGTGGCACGAGACTCAAGGGCTACGTACCCCCGCCCGCCGCTCTCAGGGTGGCCTCACCGGCCCTTGCGGAGGCCTACCCGCCCCCGGCCTCGGACGAGGCCCCTCTCGCAGTCTCCCCCTCTCGCGAATGCGGCTCGCGGCCTCCTTCTGCGAGATTACACGCCGCTGGGACTTTGAAATTTTCGGCACGTACCGAACAGTTCTTCTCTATTATCTCGAGAGCGGACACGACAACCGCACACATTGAACACACAGCAGCGTGTTGTAGCATGCCAGCTACACGGTGGTGTGCCTAACGTGTGGATAGCTCGAGATTTTTGTTCCGGACCGATGTGACCGGGAAGCAACACGCCGCTGGGATTTTGATATTTTCGGCACGTATCGAACAGTTCTTTTCTATTATCTCGAGAAAGGACACGACGACCGCACACTTTGAGCACACAGCAGCGAGTTGTAGCATGCCAGCTAGACGGTGGTGTGCCTAACGTGAGGATAGCTCGAGATTTTTGTTCCGGACCGATGTGACCGGGAAGCAACACGCCGCTGGGATTTTTTTTTTTTTTTTTTTTTTTTTTTTTTTAACGTGGGGGAAATCTTCGAAAGACCCCCCCGCCGCCTGGGGAGGGGCGGGGGGAGTGTGGGATTCCCCGCGCCCGGAAGGAAACCCATCGGGCGCGGGACCTACCCACTAAAACCCACCACGGTGGCCATCCTCGCACTATGCAGGGGGAGCACCTGGGACCGAAGACATCATAACATCAGGTGCTCCCCCGTGCAGGGCTCTCGCGCCCGTGTCCTCCCGTTCCAGGGAAGGGAGGGGGTACTTCACCCTCCCTTCCCTGTTTTCTCCTCGGCGCTCTGGCGCCCGACGTCGGAGCAGGGCCACACTGCTCCGACGTCCCACTCCCGGGGGCCGCCCGAGGGCGGCCGCGAGTCCCACACTCGCGACCGCCCACGGCCCCCATAGCCGCGCCGGGGGCACGGCCCTGGGACCGTGCCGTCGGCGCGGCCGCACCCCGGCTCGTACGCTCCCGAGGGCGGCTCTGGCCTCTCCGCCCTCGAGAGCGTCGCCGTCCCTTATTTCTCCCCCCTTAGGCGACGGGCGGTGGCACGAGACTCAAGGGCTACGTACCCCCGCCCGCCGCTCTCAGGGTGGCCTCACCGGCCCTTGCGGAGGCCTACCCGCCCCCGGCCTCGGACGAGGCCCCTCTCGCAGTCTCCCCCTCTCGCGAATGCGGCTCGCGGCCTCCTTCTGCGAGATTACACGCCGCTGGGACTTTGAAACTTTCGGCACGTACCGAACAGTTCTTCTCTATTATCTCGAGAGCGGACACGACAACCGCACACATTGAACACACAGCAGCGTGTTGTAGCATGCCAGCTACACGGTGGTGTGCCTAACGTGAGGATAGCTCGAGATTTTTGTTCCGCACCGATGTGACCGGGAAGCAACACGCCGCTGGGATTTTGATATTTTCGGCACGTATCGAACAGTTCTTCTCTATTATCTCGAGAACAGACACGACGTCCGCACACTTTGAGCACACAGCAGCCAGTTGTAGCATGCCAGCTACACGGTGGTGTGTCTACCGTGTGGATAGCTCGAGATTTTTGTTGCGGACCGACGTGACCGCGACGCATTACGCCGCTGGGACTTTTTTTTTTTTTTTTTTTTTTTTTTTTTTTTATACGTGGGGGAAATCTTCGAAAGACCCCTCCGCCGCCTGGGGAGGGGCGGGGGGAGTGTGGGATTCCTCGCGCCCGGAAGGAAACCCAACGGGTGCGGGACCTGCCCACTAAAACCCACCACGGTGGCCATCCTCGCACTATGCAGGGGGAGCACCTGGGACCGAAAACATCATATCATCAGGTGCTCCCCCGTGCAGGGCTCTCGCGCCCGTGTCCTCCCGTTCCAGGGAAGGGAGGGGGTACTTCACCCTCCCTTCCCTGCTTTCTCCTCGGCGCTCTGGCGCCCGACGTCGGAGCAGGGCCACACTGCACCGTCATCCCACTCCCGGGGGCCGCCCGAGGGCGGCCGTGAGTCCCACACTCACGACCGCCCACGGCCCCCATAGCCGCGCCGGAGGCACGGTTCTAGGACCGCGCCGTCGGCGCGGCTGCACCCCGGTTCGTACGCTCCCGAGGGCGGCTCTGGCCTCTCCGCCCTCGAGAGCGTCGCCGTCCCTTATTTCTCCCCCCTTAGGCGACGGGCGGTGGCACGAGACTCAAGGGCTACGTACCCCCGCCCGCCGCTCTCAGGGTGGCCTCACCGGCCCTTGCGGAGGCCTACCCGCCCCCGGCCTCGGACGAGGCCCCTCTCGCAGTCTCCCCCTCTCGCGAATGCGGCTCGCGGCCTCCTTCTGCGAGATTACACGCCGCTGGGACTTTGAAATTTTCGGCACGTACCGAACAGTTCTTCTCTATTATCTCGAGAGCGGACACGACAACCGCACACATTGAACACACAGCAGCGTGTTGTAGCATGCCAGCTACACGGTGGTGTGCCTAACGTGTGGATAGCTCGAGACTTTTGTTCCGGACCGATGTGACCGGGAAGCAACACGCCGCTGGGATTTTGATATTTTCGGCACGTATCGAACAGTTCTTTTCTATTATCTCGAGAAAGGACACGACGACCGCACACTTTGAGCACACAGCAGCGAGTTGTAGCATGCCAGCTAGACGGTGGTGTGCCTAACGTGAGGATAGCTCGAGATTTTTGTTCCGGACCGATGTGACCGGGAAGCAACACGCCGCTGGGATTTTGATATTTTCGGCACGTATCGAACAGTTCTTCTCTATTATCTCGAGAACGGACACGACGTCCGCACACTTTGAGCACACAGCAGCCAGTTGTAGCATGCCAGCTACACGGTGGTGTGTCTACCGTGTGGATAGCTCGAGATTTTTGTTGCGGACCGACGTGACCGCGACGCAATACGCCGCTGGGACTTTTTTTTTTTTTTTTTTTTTTTTTTTTTTTATACGTGGGGGAAATCTTCGAAAGACCCCTCCGCCGCCTGGGGAGGGGCGGGGGGAGTGTGGGATTCCTCGCGCCCGGAAGGAAACCCAACGGGTGCGGGACCTGCCCACTAAAACCCACCACGGTGGCCATCCTCGCACTATGCAGGGGGAGCACCTGGGACCGAAAACATCATATCATCAGGTGCTCCCCCGTGCAGGGCTCTCGCGCCCGTGTCCTCCCGTTCCAGGGAAGGGAGGGGGTACTTCACCCTCCCTTCCCTGCTTTCTCCTCGGCGCTCTGGCGCCCGACGTCGGAGCAGGGCCACACTGCACCGTCATCCCACTCCCGGGGGCCGCCCGAGGGCGGCCGTGAGTCCCACACTCACGACCGCCCACGGCCCCCATAGCCGCGCCGGAGGCACGGTTCTAGGACCGCGCCGTCGGCGCGGCTGCACCCCGGTTCGTACGCTCCCGAGGGCGGCTCTGGCCTCTCCGCCCTCGAGAGCGTCGCCGTCCCTTATTTCTCCCCCCTTAGGCGACGGGCGGTGGCACGAGACTCAAGGGCTACGTACCCCCGCCCGCCGCTCTCAGGGTGGCCTCACCGGCCCTTGCGGAGGCCTACCCGCCCCCGGCCTCGGACGAGGCCCCTCTCGCAGTCTCCCCCTCTCGCGAATGCGGCTCGCGGCCTCCTTCTGCGAGATTACACGCCGCTGGGACTTTGAAATTTTCGGCACGTACCGAACAGTTCTTCTCTATTATCTCGAGAGCGGACACGACAACCGCACACATTGAACACACAGCAGCGTGTTGTAGCATGCCAGCTACACGGTGGTGTGCCTAACGTGTGGATAGCTCGAGATTTTTGTTCCGGACCGATGTGACCGGGAAGCAACACGCCGCTGGGATTTTGATATTTTCGGCACGTATCGAACAGTTCTTTTCTATTATCTCGAGAAAGGACACGACGACCGCACACTTTGAGCACACAGCAGCGAGTTGTAGCATGCCAGCTAGACGGTGGTGTGCCTAACGTGAGGATAGCTCGAGATTTTTGTTCCGGACCGATGTGACCGGGAAGCAACACGCCGCTGGGATTTTTTTTTTTTTTTTTTTTTTTTTTTTTTTAACGTGGGGGAAATCTTCGAAAGACCCCCCCGCCGCCTGGGGAGGGGCGGGGGGAGTGTGGGATTCCCCGCGCCCGGAAGGAAACCCATCGGGCGCGGGACCTACCCACTAAAACCCACCACGGTGGCCATCCTCGCACTATGCAGGGGGAGCACCTGGGACCGAAGACATCATAACATCAGGTGCTCCCCCGTGCAGGGCTCTCGCGCCCGTGTCCTCCCGTTCCAGGGAAGGGAGGGGGTACTTCACCCTCCCTTCCCTGTTTTCTCCTCGGCGCTCTGGCGCCCGACGTCGGAGCAGGGCCACACTGCTCCGACGTCCCACTCCCGGGGGCCGCCCGAGGGCGGCCGCGAGTCCCACACTCGCGACCGCCCACGGCCCCCATAGCCGCGCCGGGGGCACGGCCCTGGGACCGTGCCGTCGGCGCGGCCGCACCCCGGCTCGTACGCTCCCGAGGGCGGCTCTGGCCTCTCCGCCCTCGAGAGCGTCGCCGTCCCTTACTCTACCCACCCCTTAGACGACGGGCGGTGGCACGAGCCTCAAGGGCTACGCACCCCCGCCCGCCGCTCTCAGGGTGGCCTCCCCGGCCCTTCCGGAGGCCCACCCGCCCCCGGCCTCGGACGGGGCCTCGCTCGCGGTCGCCCGCTCTCGCGAATGCGGCTCGCGGCCTCCTTCTGCGAGATTACCTCCTCGCAGAAGGAGGCCACGGCCCGCCACTTCGTCTCGCTGCCGAGCATGGCCTGTACCACGCCCGGCAGCGATAGGTCCGCCCCAATCACGGCCGCGAGGACACGGCGCTCCACCCCCCAGGCCGGACACACCTCGAGGGTGTGTTGCGCCGTGTCCTCGTCCGCTGGACAGTGCCAGCAGCGCGCCGCCTCTTCCACACCGATCCGGCACAGGTACTGACCGAAGCATCCGTGCCCGGACAGCACCTGCACCAACCGGTAGGTGAGTGAGCCGAAGCGCCTACCCAGCCACTCAAACATGACCGGCCGGATAGCCCGGACAGTCCTCTGGCCGAACAACGGCTCGGCCAGCCGCTGCTGCCAAAGCTGCAGCATGGACTCCCGGGCCTGGCGCCTGAGGGCCTCCACCTCGCATCCCGCCAGGACCACCCCATCCTCGCGGGCGCGCATGCGGCCCTCGTAGAAAGCCGCATGCGCGCCCGCGATCAAGTCCGCCGGGGGTAGCCCTGACAGGACGCTCGCCGCCTCATACGAAACGGTCCGGTACCCCCGGGCGATCCGCAATGCAAGCCGCCTTTGAACCCGGCGCAGCAATACCTTGCTGCGCCGGGAGGCGGCCAGGTCGCCCGCCCACACGGGGGCCCCGTATAGGGCCACCGAGTGGACCATTCCCGCGTAGAGGCGGCGAACCCGGTCACTCGGGCCCCGCAGGTTGGGGAGGATACGGCCCAAAGCGCCAACTATCCTCTCCAACCGCGGGGCCAGGGCCCGGAAATGACCCTCGAAGCGCCAGTGGCTGTCGAGGTGAAGTCCCAGATATTTCATCTGAGACCTCACCTCGACGTCTGTCTCACCCACCCGGATCAGGGGGGGAGGCGGCTCTCCCCGGGGTCTATACATCCCGAGTACCTCGGTTTTGTGGAGAGCCACCTCCAAACCGATCCCCCTGATCCGGGAGACGACGCGCCGGGCACCGTCCTCGGCGGCCCGAACAGCCCCCCTCCAGTCCCCCCCGACGGCCAACAACAAGGTGTCGTCCGCGTAGCACGTCAGACTGACGCCGTCGGGGAGGTCTTCGGCCCGCAGGACGGTGTCGTACCCGAGGTTCCACAGCAGGGGTCCTAACACCGACCCCTGCGGAACCCCGGAGTACACCGCTCTCCTCTCCGTCCCGCACCGGCCCGGATACTCGATCCACCTGTCGCGGAGGTAGTCCTCGACGACTGCCCTAAGGTAGGCGGGGACTCGATGTTCCTCAAGCCCCCGCCTAATCGCCTCCCAGGGTAGGGTGTTAAACGCATTGGCGATGTCCAAGGACACCGCCAATGCCACCCCACCCCGGGAGACCGCCGAGGCCGAGAGGGACCGGACGCGTCGAATCGCGTCGATCGTCGACCGGCCCTCCCGGAACCCGAACTGGCACTCCGCCAGCCCGGGCCCACCCCGCGACAGGTGCCCGACGATGCGGGCCGCCACGACTCTTTCTAGGAGCTTGCCCACATCGTCGAGCAGGCAAATCGGCCGGTACGCGGACGGAGAGTCCGCGGGCCTACCCTCTTTCCGGAGGAGGACCATTCGGGCCACCTTCCATGCGGAGGGGAATCGCCCGGCCTCCAGGCAGCGGTCGAATAGCTCCCGGAGGCCGTCACCCAGGACGTCCGCGGCCAAGACCAAGACTCGGCCGGGCACTCCCGAAGGACCCGGGGCAGTATCCTTCGCCCCGAGTCTTCGGACGGCCGCGGCTAGCTCCCCAGCCGAGACCCCCAGCTCCGCGGACCAGGTGGTCGGGTCCGCAGAGGGACGTGGCCCGCTCTCCCCCACGATCGGGAAGAGCGTGTCGACCACGTCCCTCAAGAGCTGGGGGTCGAGACCCTCGGTGATCGGGGGCGCCCATGGCCGGAGTTTATTCAGAACTATCCGGTATGGGCGCCCCCATGGATCCCGCTCGAGGGTCTCGAGGAGCTCCTTCCAGCTCTGGGCCTTGGCCCGTTTGATGGCGACCTGCAGAGCCCTCTTTCCCGCGCGATAGGACTCGTACAGTTCCGCCGCCCTAGCCCGCGCGCCGTCGTCGCCGTTCCGTCCGGCCCGACGACGCGCGCGGGTGTACTGGCGTCGGGCCCGGACGCATGCTGTCCGCAATTCCCCGATTTCGCCCGACCACCAGTACACCGCCCGACGAGGAGACCGCGGCCCGGCCCGGGGCATCGCCGCGTCGCAAATGCGCGCGACGGCGCTCCCGAGCCGAGCCACGGCCTCCTCCAGGTCGGGCAGCCTGGTCTCCCGTCGAGGCCAGGTTTCGGCCAGAGCGGCTGCCACCAGGACGTCCTTGTCAAGGCGCCGAAGCGCCCATCTGCGTGGTGGTGGTGGGGCGCTACCCGCTCCCGGGCGGAGGCGTCGGTGCGGGGCCGCGGCGGCCTCGGGGGAGGTCAAGACCACGCGGATATACCGGTGGTCCGATAATGTCTCCTCCCCCACCACCACGTCCCACCCGGACACCATACGCGCGGCGCCGGGGGATCCAAACGTCAAATCCACTATGGACCCTCCCCCGCGCCGCACGCACGTCAGCTCCGACCCCCGGTTAATCAACCGGAGGTCGAAGCCCGCCGCCCAGTCGCCCAGAGCCTCGCCCCTCCGATTGGTCCTGGGGGACCCCCATGCCACAGACCAGGCATTGAAGTCCCCCAGGACCAGCACCGGCCGGGGCGCAATCCTTGTGAGGCACGCCCCCACCCCGGCCAGGTACTGCTCGAAGGCAGCAAGGCCGCAGTTGGGCGAAACGTAGCACCCCACCACGGCGACTCCCCCCCACTGGACGGCGACGAATCCCGCCCCGTTCTCCAGTAAGGAGAACGGAGGGGACCCGTCACCGCCCTGCCACACAGCCGCCACCAAGCCGCCCGCATCCCCCATCCAATGCGGATGGTCGGGGACGCGGTACGGCTCGGCGGCGACTGCCAGACCACCCCCCCACTCCGCCAGCGTCTGACACATCAGGTCCTGCGCTGCACGGCAGTGGTTGAGGTTGGCCTGCAGGAGGAGGCGGGGAGCCATTATTTGATGGCCTCCTCACCGCCTCCTGGTGGCACCTCCGTGAGGACGGCGGCGGGGCCGATGTCCACCTCCATCGCGGACACCAACGCCGTCGCCGCCTCCGACCTCTTCCTTGCGGCCGTCGCGTCGGTCGCGGCCAGGTCCGCGGGCGCCGCGGCGCTCGCAGCTGGGGCCGCTCTCACCGGCGCCGGGAGCGGCCCCGGCGCCCCCCTCCTCTGCCCTCGTCGGGATGGGGGGGTACACTGCTTCCCCCCCATTCGGTGCGCGGCGGGTCTACCCATGTCCGCACACAGCGGGCACTTGGGGGCCGCCGCGCAGTGGCTCGCGCGGTGGCCTTCGGCACCGCAGCGGTAACAAGCACCGCTGCGGTCCACCGCGGAGGTGCACCGCTGCCTGACATGGCCCGTCTCCAGGCAGCGGTAGCACTGGAGTGGGCGTTGGGCGAGGACCTCGATCCTCGCCGACACCCACCCCACCACGATCCTCCCGACTGCTTCTAACTTCCGGGCAGCCGGAAGAGGGCACCGTGCCCAGACCGCTCCCAGGCCGGAGGAGGACCGCCGGACCTCCCCGGTCCGGATGTCCCCCTCAGAGCAGCCACCGGCCTGGGCCAGCGCCCTGGCCACCTCCTCCCGGGTGACCGAGTCGTCCAGCCCACAAACGCGCAGCTCCGCGCTCTTTGTGGGCCGGGCGACCCTGACACCCCGGGGTGCCAAGGCCTCGCCCAGCTTTTCGGCCAGTCGGTCCGCCCTGGCTGCGTTGTCGGGGCCGCTCACGCGCAGCATGAGCGCCCCCGTCACCGCCCATCTCGGGCGGACCGACTCGATGGCGAGTGCGGCCAAGGATATCTTTTCCTTGGCCGCTGCCATCACCTCCCCGTAGGAGACGCCCCCCCCCCCTCCGGGACGGTCAGCATAACTGCTGCCGTTGAAGGGGGGCGTCCCAGACGGGGCTTCGCCCTCCCCGCCTTTCCGTCCCTCTTCGGGGCAACCGGCGGGGGAGGCGGCGGCACCCGGGCCGCCCTCCTCGCCGTCCTTCCCGCCCTTCGGCCCAGCACTTCGGTCCACAAGGGACCGGATGGGGGCGGCGGCGGAGGCATTTGTGCCCCCGCCGTCGCCCCCACCACGGCACCCCTGCCCTTCGTCTTTGCCGCAGGTCCCGGAACCGCGATGGTCCCCCCCTGCGGTCCCCCGCCCCCCGGTTGTTTCCCGGGCCCGGTCCTCGGTCCCGCCGGCGCTCCGCCCTTGGGGCGAAGCGCCGCCCGGATTTCGCCGCGGATGACGGCCATCATGGCCGCCATCTTGGCGTCCATGAGGAGCTCGATGCTCCTCATGGACGTCGCTGGTGTGGGGGGAGCTCCCGCCTTCCCCCTCCCACACGTGCAGTCGCCCGTCGGCCCCGGATGAGGGCGCCTCCTAAGGGCGTCCGTCTCCCTCCGCGAGCACGCCAGCTCGTCTTGCAGCGCCTCCACACGCTGCCTTAGCTGGGCGTTCGTGCTCTCCAAGGCAGCTGGGACACGTCGTCCCAGCTCCTGGAGAGCCCTCCGCGCCTCCGTCGCGGCCTGGCCAACCGACCTCGCGGAGGCTGTAGTCAGCCCCCGCGAGGTGGTGGCCACCTTCTCAATAGACCTCAGGGACGAGGCAATACGGGCCGATACATGGGCCGTATCCTCGTCCCTGAGGTCCTCCTCCCCGTCGCTCACCGTGAGCAACGGTGGAGCAGCGGACGTGGACGGAGCTTCCTCCGTCCTCCGCCCCTCCACCGTCCTGCGCCTCTTTACGCCCGCGGCGCTGGTCGCGGACGCCAGGGACGAGACCGACGCCGTCTCGTCCCCCTCCTCGAACGGCGCCGGGTGGGGCACGAGTGCCCCCTCCGTCGCCACACTTCGCGCCACTCGCTCCGACCCCCCTCCCCCTTTTTTCTTTTTTGGAATATTACTCATTCTTTTCCCACGCGTAGGTCGGAAAGTAAGTCGACCCGGGCAGAGCCGCCATACCCGGGCAGGCCTAAATACTCCGGGGGGTCGGCAGGTACCCCGGAGTTGGCCGCTTGGGATTGGGGCCTCCCCCCCAACCACGCATCCCATCACCGCGCACCGTAGCTTAGGATTGGAGGGCAATTTATAGAGTTACCATCCTCGCGGCCCGGGCGGTAAAGCCAAGGCCCCCGTCCCTCCTGCCGTCACGTACCACTCTCAAAGCCAAAAGAGGAATTGGGAGTGGGTCGTTGCGACGACCAACAGGAGTCTTACGGTGTGGTTTGGCATCGGGCACCTCGGGTTTGCCAGTCCCGTACTGTAGCAACAAGCTACAGCCCCTGAGGGATCCCCTCGAAACTTAGACTCACATCGAACAAAATCCACCTACGATTCCCTTCTTCTCTTCTTCTCTTCTACAAACACCTCCAATCCCAGAACACATTATCTTCCTTCTAACCCTTGTGTGTTCGTCCACCGAGTACGTTAGCTCCCCGTCGTCGTACAGATCGAACCATCTTCTCTGCCACCTCTTGGTCCGATTCAGGGGATTCGAGAAGTCCCAGCCGGGGGCGACGAACAGGTATCCGCATTTTGAAATCTTCCTCGTGGCCCTGTTGCATTCCAGAGCCTCCGCGCTGTGCTCCTCCTTCTGCTTGAAGCAGCTGCTGCACTTGCTCTTGTTGAATATGTTCGGCGCGAACTTCCTGCACTCGGCGCCGGTGCCACGGACGCCCGCCGTGCCGCCCGACATCGCGACACGTGCGAATTAACCGCGACGACCGGACAGCATCGTTCGCCTCTCGTCCCCTTCCCTTCGTCCGCCGTTACGAACCACGGCAAGCTTCTCCGCGTGTTCGATTCCTCTTCTTCCGCTGTTGCGCCCGTCCCGGAACAACAAGTTTTATTTACGCGCGATTTCGTTCCGTTGATACGCGCATATGATACGCGCGGACGCGTCACCGAGTAGTCGCCGGCCAGTCTTCGTGCCCGTTACATTAACGGATCGAGTTAACAGGATTTCGTATTCTCGTTCCGAGCAAGGATCACACTTCGGGTATTCGTTCCTTTTTACTCGGTGACGTCGGCGAGAATCTCGCGATATATCGATTCCCGCTACCGCGATCGAATGGAACGCGCCAATTTGTCGAAAGTACCGCGTATCGCGATAATCCGATAATCCGATAATCCGATAATCCGCGGGGCACTTCCGCCCAGCGTGTTCCGTCCCGCTTTTTGTTTACACGACCGGGACGAGTATACGAGACAAGGACTCGTCGGAATTTCGTAATGAATACGTAATGAATACGCGAGCGCGTCGCGCGTCGCGCGTGTTTACGATGTGTTTATGTCACGAGGACGGAAGGGAAACACGCGCGTATACGATGCTGTTGTCAACATCGACGCGATTCGTTCGCGAAACGATCGTTCCGAATCCGATAGCAGGTGACTGTTCTCTGTCCTTGTTTTCCGCCGTTCGTTCGCCCGTGCCCCGCGGTCCGTGTTTCTTGTTGACAATCTTTTCTCCGTGACCTGCTCCGAAAGAGCACGTGGATCGAACGCGACACTCCGAATCACACGAAGCTATTTATAGACACACCCGCGTGCACCCGTAGTTAACGTGTCGCAGCACCGTTCACCGATGAACTCTCGATTGTTCAACGAATCGAATCGAATCGAACCCTCGTACGCACGTACGCACGTGCGTGCGATTCGCGTGTACGGGTCTTACCTTTTCAATGCGAACAACACAACGTCCCGATACGCACCACACCGTCCTTCTCCTGTCCTTGTTTTCCGCCGTTCGCTCGTGCCCCGCGGTCCGTGTTTCTTGTTGACAATCTTTTCTCCGTGACCTGCTCCGAAAGAGCACGTGGATCAAACGCGACACTCCGAATCACACGAAGCTATTTATAGACACACCCGCGTGCACCCGTAGTTAACGTGTCACAGCACCGTTCACCGATGATCTCTCGATTGTTCAACGAATCAAAACCCTCGTACGCACGTGCGTGCGGTTCGCGTGTACGGGTCCTACCTTTTCAATGCGAACAACACAACACAACGTCAACACAACGTCCCGCCGTCCCGACACGCCGCACACGTCCGTCTCCGTCGGCTGCCGGCGCACGACTCCACGCCGCTGGGATTTTGATATTTTCGGCACGTATCGAACAGTTCTTCTCTATTATCTCGAGAACGGACACGACGTCCGCACACTTTGAGCACACAGCAGCCAGTTGTAGCATGCCAGCTACACGGTGGTGTGTCTACCGTGTGGATAGCTCGAGATTTTTGTTGCGGACCGACGTGACCGCGACGCAATACGCCGCTGGGACTTTTTTTTTTTTTTTTTTTTTTTTTTTTTTTATACGTGGGGGAAATCTTCGAAAGACCCCTCCGCCGCCTGGGGAGGGGCGGGGGGAGTGTGGGATTCCTCGCGCCCGGAAGGAAACCCAACGGGTGCGGGACCTGCCCACTAAAACCCACCACGGTGGCCATCCTCGCACTATGCAGGGGGAGCACCTGGGACCGAAAACATCATATCATCAGGTGCTCCCCCGTGCAGGGCTCTCGCGCCCGTGTCCTCCCGTTCCAGGGAAGGGAGGGGGTACTTCACCCTCCCTTCCCTGCTTTCTCCTCGGCGCTCTGGCGCCCGACGTCGGAGCAGGGCCACACTGCACCGTCATCCCACTCCCGGGGGCCGCCCGAGGGCGGCCGTGAGTCCCACACTCACGACCGCCCACGGCCCCCATAGCCGCGCCGGAGGCACGGTTCTAGGACCGCGCCGTCGGCGCGGCTGCACCCCGGTTCGTACGCTCCCGAGGGCGGCTCTGGCCTCTCCGCCCTCGAGAGCGTCGCCGTCCCTTATTTCTCCCCCCTTAGGCGACGGACGGTGGCACGAGACTCAAGGGCTACGTACCCCCGCCCGCCGCTCTCAGGGTGGCCTCACCGGCCCTTGCGGAGGCCTACCCGCCCCCGGCCTCGGACGAGGCCCCTCTCGCAGTCTCCCCCTCTCGCGAATGCGGCTCGCGGCCTCCTTCTGCGAGATTACACGCCGCTGGGACTTTGAAATTTTCGGCACGTACCGAACAGTTCTTCTCTATTATCTCGAGAGCGGACACGACAACCGCACACATTGAACACACAGCAGCGTGTTGTAGCATGCCAGCTACACGGTGGTGTGCCTAACGTGTGGATAGCTCGAGATTTTTGTTCCGGACCGATGTGACCGGGAAGCAACACGCCGCTGGGATTTTGATATTTTCGGCACGTATCGAACAGTTCTTTTCTATTATCTCGAGAAAGGACACGACGACCGCACACTTTGAGCACACAGCAGCGAGTTGTAGCATGCCAGCTAGACGGTGGTGTGCCTAACGTGTGTATAGCTCGAGATTTTTGTTCCGGACCGATGTGACCGGGAAGCAACACGCCGCTGGGATTTTGATATTTTCGGCACGTATCGAACAGTTCTTCTCTATTATCTCGAGAACGGACACGACGTCCGCACACTTTGAGCACACAGCAGCCAGTTGTAGCATTCCAGCTACACGGTGGTGTGTCTACCGTGTGGATAGCTCGAGATTTTTGTTGCGGACCGACGTGACCGCGACGCAATACGCCGCTGGGACTTTTTTTTTTTTTTTTTTTTTTTTTTTTTTTATACGTGGGGGAAATCTTCGAAAGACCCCTCCGCCGCCTGGGGAGGGGCGGGGGGAGTGTGGGATTCCTCGCGCCCGGAAGGAAACCCAACGGGTGCGGGACCTGCCCACTAAAACCCACCACGGTGGCCATCCTCGCACTATGCAGGGGGAGCACCTGGGACCGAAAACATCATATCATCAGGTGCTCCCCCGTGCAGGGCTCTCGCGCCCGTGTCCTCCCGTTCCAGGGAAGGGAGGGGGTACTTCACCCTCCCTTCCCTGCTTTCTCCTCGGCGCTCTGGCGCCCGACGTCGGAGCAGGGCCACACTGCACCGTCATCCCACTCCCGGGGGCCGCCCGAGGGCGGCCGTGAGTCCCACACTCACGACCGCCCACGGCCCCCATAGCCGCGCCGGAGGCACGGTTCTAGGACCGCGCCGTCGGCGCGGCTGCACCCCGGTTCGTACGCTCCCGAGGGCGGCTCTGGCCTCTCCGCCCTCGAGAGCGTCGCCGTCCCTTATTTCTCCCCCCTTAGGCGACGGGCGGTGGCACGAGACTCAAGGGCTACGTACCCCCGCCCGCCGCTCTCAGGGTGGCCTCCCCGGCCCTTGCGGAGGCCTACCCGCCCCCGGCCTCGGACGAGGCCCCTCTCGCAGTCTCCCCCTCTCGCGAATGCGGCTCGCGGCCTCCTTCTGCGAGATTACACGCCGCTGGGACTTTGAAACTTTCGGCACGTACCGAACAGTTCTTCTCTATTATCTCGAGAGCGGACACGACAACCGCACACATTGAACACACAGCAGCGTGTTGTAGCATGCCAGCTACACGGTGGTGTGCCTAACGTGTGGATAGCTCGAGATTTTTGTTCCGGACCGATGTGACCGGGAAGCAACACGCCGCTGGGATTTTTTTTTTTTTTTTTTTTTTTTTTTTTTTAACGTGGGGGAAATCTTCGAAAGACCCCCCCGCCGCCTGGGGAGGGGCGGGGGGAGTGTGGGATTCCCCGCGCCCGGAAGGAAACCCATCGGGCGCGGGACCTACCCACTAAAACCCACCACGGTGGCCATCCTCGCACTATGCAGGGGGAGCACCTGGGACCGAAGACATCATAACATCAGGTGCTCCCCCGTGCAGGGCTCTCGCGCCCGTGTCCTCCCGTTCCAGGGAAGGGAGGGGGTACTTCACTCTCCCTTCCCTGTTTTCTCCTCGGCGCTCTGGCGCCCGACGTCGGAGCAGGGCCACACTGCTCCGACGTCCCACTCCCGGGGGCCGCCCGAGGGCGGCCGCGAGTCCCACACTCGCGACCGCCCACGGCCCCCATAGCCGCGCCGGAGGCACGGCCCTGGGACCGTGCCGTCGGCGCGGCCGCACCCCGGCTCGTACGCTCCCGAGGGCGGCTCTGGCCTCTCCGCCCTCGAGAGCGTCGCCGTCCCTTACTCTACCCACCCTTTAGACGACGGGCGGTGGCACGAGCCTCAAGGGCTACGCACCACCGCCCGCCGCTCTCAAGGTGGCCTCCCCGGCCCTTCCGGAGGCCCACCCGCCCCCGGCCTCGGACGGGGCCTCGCTCGCGGTCGCCCGCTCTCGCGAATGCGGCTCGCGGCCTCCTTCTGCGAGATTACCTCCTCGCAGAAGGAGACCACGGCCCGCCACTTCGTCTCGCTGCCGAGCATGGCCTGTACCACGCCCGGCAGCGATAGGTCCGCCCCAATCACAGCCGTGAGGACACGGCGCTCCACCCCCCAGGCCGGACACACCTCGAGGGTGTGTTGCGCCGTGTCCTCGTCCGCTGGACAGTGCCAGCAGCGCGCCGCCTCTTCCACACCGATCCGGCACAGGTACTGTCCGAAGCATCCGTGCCCGGACAGCACCTGCACCAACCGGTAGGTGAGTGAGCCGAAGCGCCTACCCAGCCACTCAAACAGGACCGGCCGGATAGCCCGGACAGTCCTCTGGCCGAACAACGGCTCGGCCAGCCGCTGCTGCCAAAGCTGCAGCATGGACTCCCGGGCCTGGCGCCTGAGGGCCTCCACCTCGCATCCCGCCAGGACCACCCCATCCTCGCGGGCGCGCATGCGGCCCTCGTAGAAAGCCGCATGCGCGCCCGCGATCAAGTCCGCCGGGGGTAGCCCTGACAGGACGCTCGCCGCCTCATACGAAACGGTCCGGTACCCCCGGGCGATCCGCAATGCAAGCCGCCTTTGAACCCGGCGCAGCAATACCTTGCTGCGCCGGGAGGCGGCCAGGTCGCCCGCCCAAACGGGGGCCCCGTATAGGGCCACCGAGTGGACCATTCCCGCGTAGAGGCGGCGAACCCGGTCACTCGGGCCCCGCAGGTTGGGGAGGATACGGCCCAAAGCGCCAACTATCCTCTCCAACCGCGGGGCCAGGGCCCGGAAATGACCCTCGAAGCGCCAGTGGCTGTCGAGGTGAAGTCCCAGATATTTCATCTGAGACCTCACCTCGACGTCTGTCTCACCCACCCGGATCAGGGGGGGAGGCGGCTCTCCCCGGGGTCTATACATCCCGAGTACCTCGGTTTTGTGGAGAGCCACCTCCAAACCGATCCCCCTGATCCGGGAGACGACGCGCCGGGCACCGTCCTCGGCGGCCCGAACAGCCCCCCTCCAGTCCCCCCCGACGGCCAACAACAAGGTGTCGTCCGCGTAGCACGTCAGACTGACGCCGTCGGGGAGGTCTTCGGCCCGCAGGACGGTGTCATACCCGAGGTTCCACAGCAGGGGTCCTAACACCGACCCCTGCGGAACCCCGGAGTACACCGCTCTCCTCTCCGTCCCGCACCGGCCCGGATACTCGATCCACCTGTCGCGGAGGTAGTCCTCGACGACTGCCCTAAGGTAGGCGGGGACTCGATGTTCCTCAAGCCCCCGCCTAATCGCCTCCCAGGGTAGGGTGTTAAACGCATTGGCGATGTCCAAGGACACCGCCAATGCCACCCCACCCCGGGAGACCGCCGAGGCCGAGAGGGACCGGACGCGTCGAATCGCGTCGATCGTCGACCGGCCCTCCCGGAACCCGAACTGGCACTCCGCCAGCCCGGGCCCACCCCGCGACAGGTGCCCGACGATGCGGGCCGACGCCGCTGGGATTTTGATATTTTCGGCACGTATCGAACAGTTCTTTTCTATTATCTCGAGAAAGGACACGACGACCGCACACTTTGAGCACACAGCAGCGAGTTGTAGCATGCCAGCTAGACGGTGGTGTGCCTAACGTGCGTATAGCTCGAGATTTTTGTTGCGGACCGACGTGACCGCGACGCAATACGCCGCTGGGACTTTTTTTTTTTTTTTTTTTTTTTTTTTTTTTATACGTGGGGGAAATCTTCGAAAGACCCCTCCGCCGCCTGGGGAGGGGCGGGGGGAGTGTGGGATTCCTCGCGCCCGGAAGGAAACCCAACGGGTGCGGGACCTGCCCACTAAAACCCACCACGGTGGTCATCCTCGCACTATGCAGGGGGAGCACCTGGGACCGAAAACATCATATCATCAGGTGCTCCCCCGTGCAGGGCTCTCGCGCCCGTGTCCTCCCGTTCCAGGGAAGGGAGGGGGTACTTCACCCTCCCTTCCCTGCTTTCTCCTCGGCGCTCTGGCGCCCGACGTCGGAGCAGGGCCACACTGCACCGTCATCCCACTCCCGGGGGCCGCCCGAGGGCGGCCGTGAGTCCCACACTCACGACCGCCCACGGCCCCCATAGCCGCGCCGGAGGCACGGTTCTAGGACCGCGCCGTCGGCGCGGCTGCACCCCGGTTCGTACGCTCCCGAGGGCGGCTCTGGCCTCTCCGCCCTCGAGAGCGTCGCCGTCCCTTATTTCTCCCCCCTTAGGCGACGGGCGGTGGCACGAGACTCAAGGGCTACGTACCCCCGCCCGCCGCTCTCAGGGTGGCCTCCCCGGCCCTTGCGGAGGCCTACCCGCCCCCGGCCTCGGACGAGGCCCCTCTCGCAGTCTCCCCCTCTCGCGAATGCGGCTCGCGGCCTCCTTCTGCGAGATTACACGCCGCTGGGACTTTGAAACTTTCGGCACGTACCGAACAGTTCTTCTCTATTATCTCGAGAGCGGACACGACAACCGCACACATTGAACACACAGCAGCGTGTTGTAGCATGCCAGCTACACGGTGGTGTGCCTAACGTGTGGATAGCTCGAGATTTTTGTTCCGGACCGATGTGACCGGGAAGCAACACGCCGCTGGGATTTTGATATTTTCGGCACGTATCGAACAGTTCTTTTCTATTATCTCGAGAAAGGACACGACGACCGCACACTTTGAGCACACAGCAGCGAGTTGTAGCATGCCAGCTAGACGGTGGTGTGCCTAACGTGTGTATAGCTCGAGATTTTTGTTCCGGACCGATGTGACCGGGAAGCAACACGCCGCTGGGATTTTGATATTTTCGGCACGTATCGAACAGTTCTTCTCTATTATCTCGAGAACGGACACGACGTCCGCACACTTTGAGCACACAGCAGCCAGTTGTAGCATGCCAGCTACACGGTGGTGTGTCTACCGTGTGGATAGCTCGAGATTTTTGTTGCGGACCGACGTGACCGCGACGCAATACGCCGCTGGGACTTTTTTTTTTTTTTTTTTTTTTTTTTTTTTTTATACGTGGGGGAAATCTTCGAAAGACCCCTCCGCCGCCTGGGGAGGGGCGGGGGGAGTGTGGGATTCCTCGCGCCCGGAAGGAAACCCAACGGGTGCGGGACCTGCCCACTAAAACCCACCACGGTGGCCATCCTCGCACTATGCAGGGGGAGCACCTGGGACCGAAAACATCATATCATCAGGTGCTCCCCCGTGCAGGGCTCTCGCGCCCGTGTCCTCCCGTTCCAGGGAAGGGAGGGGGTACTTCACCCTCCCTTCCCTGCTTTCTCCTCGGCGCTCTGGCGCCCGACGTCGGAGCAGGGCCACACTGCACCGTCATCCCACTCCCGGGGGCCGCCCGAGGGCGGCCGTGAGTCCCACACTCACGACCGCCCACGGCCCCCATAGCCGCGCCGGAGGCACGGTTCTAGGACCGCGCCGTCGGCGCGGCTGCACCCCGGTTCGTACGCTCCCGAGGGCGGCTCTGGCCTCTCCGCCCTCGAGAGCGTCGCCGTCCCTTATTTCTCCCCCCTTAGGCGACGGGCGGTGGCACGAGACTCAAGGGCTACGTACCCCCGCCCGCCGCTCTCAGGGTGGCCTCCCCGGGCCTTGCGGAGGCCTACCCGCCCCCGGCCTCGGACGAGGCCCCTCTCGCAGTCTCCCCCTCTCGCGAATGCGGCTCGCGGCCTCCTTCTGCGAGATTACACGCCGCTGGGACTTTGAAACTTTCGGCACGTACCGAACAGTTCTTCTCTATTATCTCGAGAGCGGACACGACAACCGCACACATTGAACACACAGCAGCGTGTTGTAGCATGCCAGCTACACGGTGGTGTGCCTAACGTGTGGATAGCTCGAGATTTTTGTTCCGGACCGATGTGACCGGGAAGCAACACGCCGCTGGGATTTTGATATTTTCGGCACGTATCGAACAGTTCTTTTCTATTATCTCGAGAAAGGACACGACGACCGCACACTTTGAGCACACAGCAGCGAGTTGTAGCATGCCAGCTAGACGGTGGTGTGCCTAACGTGTGTATAGCTCGAGATTTTTGTTCCGGACCGATGTGACCGGGAAGCAACACGTCGCTGGAGCGTTGAAACTTTCGGCACGTATCGAACAGTTCTTCTCTATTATCTCGAGAACGGACACGACGTCCGCACACTTTGAGCACACAGCAGCCAGTTGTAGCATGCCAGCTACACGGTGGTGTGTCTACCGTGTGGATAGCTCGAGATTTTTGTTGCGGACCGACGTGACCGCGACGCAATACGCCGCTGGGACTTTTTTTTTTTTTTTTTTTTTTTTTTTTTTTTATACGTGGGGGAAATCTTCGAAAGACCCCTCCGCCGCCTGGGGAGGGGCGGGGGGAGTGTGGGATTCCTCGCGCCCGGAAGGAAACCCAACGGGTGCGGGACCTGCCCACTAAAACCCACCACGGTGGCCATCCTCGCACTATGCAGGGGGAGCACCTGGGACCGAAAACATCATATCGTCAGGTGCTCCCCCGTGCAGGGCTCTCGCGCCCGTGTCCTCCCGTTCCAGGGAAGGGAGGGGGTACTTCACCCTCCCTTCCCTGCTTTCTCCTCGGCGCTCTGGCGCCCGACGTCGGAGCAGGGCCACACTGCACCGTCATCCCACTCCCGGGGGCCGCCCGAGGGCGGCCGTGAGTCCCACACTCACGACCGCCCACGGCCCCCATAGCCGCGCCGGAGGCACGGTTCTAGGACCGCGCCGTCGGCGTGGCTGCACCCCGGTTCGTACGCTCCCGAGGGCGGCTCTGGCCTCTCCGCCCTCGAGAGCGTCGCCGTCCCTTATTTCTCCCCCCTTAGGCGACGGGCGGTGGCACGAGACTCAAGGGCTACGTACCCCCGCCCGCCGCTCTCAGGGTGGCCTCCCCGGCCCTTGCGGAGGCCTACCCGCCCCCGGCCTCGGACGAGGCCCCTCTCGCAGTCTCCCCCTCTCGCGAATGCGGCTCGCGGCCTCCTTCTGCGAGATTACACGCCGCTGGGACTTTGAAACTTTCGGCACGTACCGAACAGTTCTTCTCTATTATCTCGAGTGCGGACACGACAACCGCACACATTGAACACACAGCAGCGTGTTGTAGCATGCCAGCTACACGGTGGTGTGCCTAACGTGTGGATAGCTCGAGATTTTTGTTCCGGACCGATGTGACCGGGAAGCAACACGCCGCTGGGATTTTGATATTTTCGGCACGTATCGAACAGTTCTTTTCTATTATCTCGAGAAAGGACACGACGACCGCACACTTTGAGCACACAGCAGCGAGTTGTAGCATGCCAGCTAGACGGTGGTGTGCCTAACGTGTGTATAGCTCGAGATTTTTGTTCCGGACCGATGTGACCGGCAAGCAACACGGCGCTGGAGCGTTGAAACTTTCGGCACGTATCGAACAGTTCTTCTCTATTATCTCGAGAACGGACACGACGTCCGCACACTTTGAGCACACAGCAGCCAGTTGTAGCATGCCAGCTACACGGTGGTGTGTCTACCGTGTGGATAGCTCGAGATTTTTGTTGCGGACCGACGTGACCGCGACGCAATACGCCGCTGGGACTTTTTTTTTTTTTTTTTTTTTTTTTTTTTTTATACGTGGCGGAAATCTTCGAAAGACCCCTCCGCCGCCTGGGGAGGGGCGGGGGGAGTGTGGGATTCCTCGCGCCCGGAAGGAAACCCAACGGGTGCGGGACCTGCCCACTAAAACCCACCACGGCGGCCATCCTCGCACTATGCAGGGGGAGCACCTGGGACCGAAAACATCATATCATCAGGTGCTCCCCCGTGCAGGGCTCTCGCGCCCGTGTCCTCCCGTTCCAGGGAAGGGAGGGGGTACTTCACCCTCCCTTCCCTGCTTTCTCCTCGGCGCTCTGGCGCCCGACGTCGGAGCAGGGCCACACTGCACCGTCATCCCACTCCCGGGGGCCGCCCGAGGGCGGCCGTGAGTCCCACACTCACGACCGCCCACGGCCCCCATAGCCGCGCCGGAGGCACGGTTCTAGGACCGCGCCGTCGGCGCGGCTGCACCCCGGTTCGTACGCTCCCGAGGGCGGCTCTGGCCTCTCCGCCCTCGAGAGCGTCGCCGTCCCTTATTTCTCCCCCCTTAGGCGACGGGCGGTGGCACGAGACTCAAGGGCTACGTACCCCCGCCCGCCGCTCTCAGGGTGTGCTCCCCGGCCCTTGCGGAGGCCTACCCGCCCCCGGCCTCGCACGAGGCCCCTCTCGCAGTCTCCCCCTCTCGCGAATGCGGCTCGCGGCCTCCTTCTGCGAGATTACACGCCGCTGGGACTTTGAAACTTTCGGCACGTACCGAACAGTTCTTCTCTATTATCTCGAGAGCGGACACGACAACCGCACACATTGAACACACAGCAGCGTGTTGTAGCATGCCAGCTACACGGCGGTGTGCCTAACGTGTGGATAGCTCGATATTTTTGTTGCGGACCGACGTGACCGCGACGCAATACGCCGCTGGGACTTTTTTTTTTTTTTTTTTTTTTTTTTTTTTATACGTGGGGGAAATCTTCGAAAGACCCCTCCGCCGCCTGGGGAGGGGCGGGGGGAGTGTGGGATTCCTCGCGCCCGGAAGGAAACCCAACGGGTGCGGGACCTGCCCACTAAAACCCACCACGGTGGCCATCCTCGCACTATGCAGGGGGAGCACCTGGGACCGAAAACATCATATCATCAGGTGCTCCCCCGTGCAGGGCTCTCGCGCCCGTGTCCTCCCGTTCCAGGGAAGGGAGGGGGTACTTCACCCTCCCTTCCCTGCTTTCTCCTCGGCGCTCTGGCGCCCGACGTCGGAGCAGGGCCACACTGCACCGTCATCCCACTCCCGGGGGCCGCCCGAGGGCGGCCGTGAGTCCCACACTCACGACCGCCCACGGCCCCCATAGCCGCGCCGGAGGCACGGTTCTAGGACCGCGCCGTCGGCGCGGCTGCACCCCGGTTCGTACGCTCCCGAGGGCGGCTCTGGCCTCTCCGCCCTCGAGAGCGTCGCCGTCCCTTATTTCTCCCCCCTTAGGCGACGGGCGGTGGCACGAGACTCAAGGGCTACGTACCCCCGCCCGCCGCTCTCAGGGTGGCCTCCCCGGCCCTTGCGGAGGCCTACCCGCCCCCGGCCTCGGACGAGGCCCCTCTCGCAGTCTCCCCCTCTCGCGAATGCGGCTCGCGGCCTCCTTCTGCGAGATTACACGCCGCTGGGACTTTGAAACTTTCGGCACGTACCGAACAGTTCTTCTCTATTATCTCGAGAGCGGACACGACAACCGCACACATTGAACACACAGCAGCGTGTTGTAGCATGCCAGCTACACGGTGGTGTGCCTAACGTGTGGATAGCTCGAGATTTTTGTTCCGGACCGATGTGACCGGGAAGCAACACGCCGCTGGGATTTTGATATTTTCGGCACGTATCGAACAGTTCTTTTCTATTATCTCGAGAAAGGACACGACGACCGCACACTTTGAGCACACAGCAGCGAGTTGTAGCATGCCAGCTAGACGGTGGTGTGCCTAACGTGTGTATAGCTCGAGATTTTTGTTGCGGACCGACGTGACCGCGACGCAATACGCCGCTGGGACTTTTTTTTTTTTTTTTTTTTTTTTTTTATACGTGGGGGAAATCTTCGAAAGACCCCTCCGCCGCCTGGGGAGGGGCGGGGGGAGTGTGGGATTCCTCGCGCCCGGAAGGAAACCCAACGGGTGCGGGACCTGCCCACTAAAACCCACCACGGTGGCCATCCTCGCACTATGCAGGGGGAGCACCTGGGACCGAAAACATCATATCATCAGGTGCTCCCCCGTGCAGGGCTCTCGCGCCCGTGTCCTCCCGTTCCAGGGAAGGGAGGGGGTACTTCACCCTCCCTTCCTTGCTTTCTCCTCGGCGCTCTGGCGCCCGACGTCGGAGCAGGGCCACACTGCACCGTCATCCCACTCCCGGGGGCCGCCCGAGGGCGGCCGTGAGTCCCACACTCACGACCGCCCACGGCCCCCATAGCCGCGCCGGAGGCACGGTTCTAGGACCGCGCCGTCGGCGCGGCTGCACCCCGGTTCGTACGCTCCCGAGGGCGGCTCTGGCCTCTCCGCCCTCGAGAGCGTCGCCGTCCCTTATTTCTCCCCCCTTAGGCGACGGGCGGTGGCACGAGACTCAAGGGCTACGTACCCCCGCCCGCCGCTCTCAGGGTGGCCTCCCCGGCCCTTGCGGAGGCCTACCCGCCCCCGGCCTCGGACGAGGCCCCTCTCGCAGTCTCCCCCTCTCGCGAATGCGGCTCGCGGCCTCCTTCTGCGAGATTACACGCCGCTGGGACTTTGAAACTTTCGGCACGTACCGAACAGTTCTTCTCTATTATCTCGAGAGCGGACACGACAACCGCACACATTGAACACACAGCAGCGTGTTGTAGCATGCCAGCTACACGGTGGTGTGCCTAACGTGTGGATAGCTCGAGATTTTTGTTCCGGACCGATGTGACCGGGAAGCAACACGCCGCTGGGATTTTGATATTTTCGGCACGTATCGAACAGTTCTTTTCTATTATCTCGAGAAAGGACACGACGACCGCACACTTTGAGCACACAGCAGCGAGTTGTAGCATGCCAGCTAGACGGTGGTGTGCCTAACGTGTGTATAGCTCGAGATTTTTGTTGCGGACCGACGTGACCGCGACGCAATACGCCGCTGGGACTTTTTTTTTTTTTTTTTTTTTTTTTTTATACGTGGGGGAAATCTTCGAAAGACCCCTCCGCCGCCTGGGGAGGGGCGGGGGGAGTGTGGGATTCCTCGCGCCCGGAAGGAAACCCAACGGGTGCGGGACCTGCCCACTAAAACCCACCACGGTGGCCATCCTCGCACTATGCAGGGGGAGCACCTGGGACCGAAAACATCATATCATCAGGTGCTCCCCCGTGCAGGGCTCTCGCGCCCGTGTCCTCCCGTTCCAGGGAAGGGAGGGGGTACTTCACCCTCCCTTCCTTGCTTTCTCCTCGGCGCTCTGGCGCCCGACGTCGGAGCAGGGCCACACTGCACCGTCATCCCACTCCCGGGGGCCGCCCGAGGGCGGCCGTGAGTCCCACACTCACGACCGCCCACGGCCCCCATAGCCGCGCCGGAGGCACGGTTCTAGGACCGCGCCGTCGGCGCGGCTGCACCCCGGTTCGTACGCTCCCGAGGGCGGCTCTGGCCTCTCCGCCCTCGAGAGCGTCGCCGTCCCTTATTTCTCCCCCCTTAGGCGACGGGCTGTGGCACGAGACTCAAGGGCTACGTACCCCCGCCCGCCGCTCTCAGGGTGGCCTCCCCGGCCCTTGCGGAGGCCTACCCGCCCCCGGCCTCGGACGAGGCCCCTCTCGCAGTCTCCCCCTCTCGCGAATGCGGCTCGCGGCCTCCTTCTGCGAGATTACACGCCGCTGGGACTTTGAAACTTTCGGCACGTACCGAACAGTTCTTCTCTATTATCTCGAGAGCGGACACGACAACCGCACACATTGAACACACAGCAGCGTGTTGTAGCATGCCAGCTACACGGTGGTGTGCCTAACGTGTGGATAGCTCGAGATTTTTGTTCCGGACCGATGTGACCGGGAAGCAACACGCCGCTGGGATTTTGATATTTTCGGCACGTATCGAACAGTTCTTTTCTATTATCTCGAGAAAGGACACGACGACCGCACACTTTGAGCACACAGCAGCGAGTTGTAGCATGCCAGCTAGACGGTGGTGTGCCTAACGTGTGTATAGCTCGAGATTTTTGTTCCGGACCGATGTGACCGGGAAGCAACACGCCGCTGGGATTTTGATATTTTCGGCACGTATCGAACAGTTCTTCTCTATTATCTCGAGAACGGACACGACGTCCGCACACTTTGAGCACACAGCAGCGAGTTGTAGCATGCCAGCTAGACGGTGGTGTGCCTAACGTGTGTATAGCTCGAGATTTTTGTTGCGGACCGACGTGACCGCGACGCAATACGCCGCTGGGACTTTTTTTTTTTTTTTTTTTTTTTTTTTTTTTATACGTGGGGGAAATCTTCGAAAGACCCCTCCGCCGCCTGGGGAGGGGCGGGGGGAGTGTGGGATTCCTCGCGCCCGGAAGGAAACCCAACGGGTGCGGGACCTGCCCACTAAAACCCACCACGGTGGTCATCCTCGCACTATGCAGGGGGAGCACCTGGGACCGAAAACATCATATCATCAGGTGCTCCCCCGTGCAGGGCTCTCGCGCCCGTGTCCTCCCGTTCCAGGGAAGGGAGGGGGTACTTCACCCTCCCTTCCCTGCTTTCTCCTCGGCGCTCTGGCGCCCGACGTCGGAGCAGGGCCACACTGCACCGTCATCCCACTCCCGGGGGCCGCCCGAGGGCGGCCGTGAGTCCCACACTCACGACCGCCCACGGCCCCCATAGCCGCGCCGGAGGCACGGTTCTAGGACCGCGCCGTCGGCGCGGCTGCACCCCGGTTCGTACGCTCCCGAGGGCGGCTCTGGCCTCTCCGCCCTCGAGAGCGTCGCCGTCCCTTATTTCTCCCCCCTTAGGCGACGGGCGGTGGCACGAGACTCAAGGGCTACGTACCCCCGCCCGCCGCTCTCAGGGTGGCCTCCCCGGCCCTTGCGGAGGCCTACCCGCCCCCGGCCTCGGACGAGGCCCCTCTCGCAGTCTCCCCCTCTCGCGAATGCGGCTCGCGGCCTCCTTCTGCGAGATTACACGCCGCTGGGACTTTGAAACTTTCGGCACGTACCGAACAGTTCTTCTCTATTATCTCGAGAGCGGACACGACAACCGCACACATTGAACACACAGCAGCGTGTTGTAGCATGCCAGCTACACGGTGGTGTGCCTAACGTGTGGATAGCTCGAGATTTTTGTTCCGGACCGATGTGACCGGGAAGCAACACGGCGCTGGAGCGTTGAAACCTTCGGCACGTATCGAACAGTTCTTCTCTATTATCTCGAGAACGGACACGACGTCCGCACACTTTGAGCACACAGCAGCGAGTTGTAGCATGCCAGCTAGACGGTGGTGTGTCTACCGTGTGTATAGCTCGAGATTTTTGTTCCGGACCGATGTGACCGGGAAGCAACACGCCGCTGGGATTTTGATATTTTCGGCACGTATCGAACAGTTCTTCTCTATTATCTCGAGAACGGACACGACGTCCGCACACTTTGAGCACACAGCAGCCAGTTGTAGCATGCCAGCTACACGGTGGTGTGTCTACCGTGTGGATAGCTCGAGATTTTTGTTGCGGACCGACGTGACCGCGACGCAATACGCCGCTGGGACTTTTTTTTTTTTTTTTTTTTTTTTTTTTATACGTGGGGGAAATCTTCGAAAGACCCCTCCGCCGCCTGGGGAGGGGCGGGGGGAGTGTGGGATTCCTCGCGCCCGGAAGGAAACCCAACGGGTGCGGGACCTGCCCACTAAAACCCACCACGGTGGCCATCCTCGCACTATGCAGGGGGAGCACCTGGGACCGAAAACATCATATCATCAGGTGCTCCCCCGTGCAGGGCTCTCGCGCCCGTGTCCTCCCGTTCCAGGGAAGGGAGGGGGTACTTCACCCTCCCTTCCCTGCTTTCTCCTCGGCGCTCTGGCGCCCGACGTCGGAGCAGGGCCACACTGCACCGTCATCCCACTCCCGGGGGCCGCCCGAGGGCGGCCGTGAGTCCCACACTCACGACCGCCCACGGCCCCCATAGCCGCGCCGGAGGCACGGTTCTAGGACCGCGCCGTCGGCGCGGCTGCACCCCGGTTCGTACGCTCCCGAGGGCGGCTCTGGCCTCTCCGCCCTCGAGAGCGTCGCCGTCCCTTATTTCTCCCCCCTTAGGCGACGGGCGGTGGCACGAGACTCAAGGGCTACGTACCCCCGCCCGCCGCTCTCAGGGTGGCCTCCCCGGGCCTTGCGGAGGCCTACCCGCCCCCGGCCTCGGACGAGGCCCCTCTCGCAGTCTCCCCCTCTCGCGAATGCGGCTCGCGGCCTCCTTCTGCGAGATTACACGCCGCTGGGACTTTGAAACTTTCGGCACGTACCGAACAGTTCTTCTCTATTATCTCGAGAGCGGACACGACAACCGCACACATTGAACACACAGCAGCGTGTTGTAGCATGCCAGCTACACGGTGGTGTGCCTAACGTGTGGATAGCTCGAGATTTTTGTTCCGGACCGATGTGACCGGGAAGCAACACGCCGCTGGGATTTTGATATTTTCGGCACGTATCGAACAGTTCTTTTCTATTATCTCGAGAAAGGACACGACGACCGCACACTTTGAGCACACAGCAGCGAGTTGTAGCATGCCAGCTAGACGGTGGTGTGCCTAACGTGTGTATAGCTCGAGATTTTTGTTCCGGACCGATGTGACCGGGAAGCAACACGCCGCTGGGATTTTGATATTTTCGGCACGTATCGAACAGTTCTTCTCTATTATCTCGAGAACGGACACGACGTCCGCACACTTTGAGCACACAGCAGCCAGTTGTAGCATGCCAGCTACACGGTGGTGTGTCTACCGTGTGGATAGCTCGAGATTTTTGTTGCGGACCGACGTGACCGCGACGCAATACGCCGCTGGGACTTTTTTTTTTTTTTTTTTTTTTTTTTTTTTTTATACGTGGGGGAAATCTTCGAAAGACCCCTCCGCCGCCTGGGGAGGGGCGGGGGGAGTGTGGGATTCCTCGCGCCCGGAAGGAAACCCAACGGGTGCGGGACCTGCCCACTAAAACCCACCACGGTGGCCATCCTCGCACTATGCAGGGGGAGCACCTGGGACCGAAAACATCATATCATCAGGTGCTCCCCCGTGCAGGGCTCTCGCGCCCGTGTCCTCCCGTTCCAGGGAAGGGAGGGGGTACTTCACCCTCCCTTCCCTGCTTTCTCCTCGGCGCTCTGGCGCCCGACGTCGGAGCAGGGCCACACTGCACCGTCATCCCACTCCCGGGGGCCGCCCGAGGGCGGCCGTGAGTCCCACACTCACGACCGCCCACGGCCCCCATAGCCGCGCCGGAGGCACGGTTCTAGGACCGCGCCGTCGGCGCGGCTGCACCCCGGTTCGTACGCTCCCGAGGGCGGCTCTGGCCTCTCCGCCCTCGAGAGCGTCGCCGTCCCTTATTTCTCCCCCCTTAGGCGACGGGCGGTGGCACGAGACTCAAGGGCTACGTACCCCCGCCCGCCGCTCTCAGGGTGGCCTCCCCGGCCCTTGCGGAGGCCTACCCGCCCCCGGCCTCGGACGAGGCCCCTCTCGCAGTCTCCCCCTCTCGCGAATGCGGCTCGCGGCCTCCTTCTGCGAGATTACACGCCGCTGGGACTTTGAAACTTTCGGCACGTACCGAACAGTTCTTCTCTATTATCTCGAGAGCGGACACGACAACCGCACACATTGAACACACAGCAGCGTGTTGTAGCATGCCAGCTACACGGTGGTGTGCCTAACGTGTGGATAGCCCGAGATTTTTGTTCCGGACCGATGTGACCGGGAAGCAACACGCCGCTGGGATTTTGATATTTTCGGCACGTATCGAACAGTTCTTTTCTATTATCTCGAGAAAGGACACGACGACCGCACACTTTGAGCACACAGCAGCGAGTTGTAGCATGCGAGCTAGACGGTGGTGTGCCTAACGTGTGTATAGCTCGAGATTTTTGTTCCGGACCGATGTGACCGGGAAGCAACACGCCGCTGGGATTTTGATATTTTCGGCACGTATCGAACAGTTCTTCTCTATTATCTCGAGAACGGACACGACGTCCGCACACTTTGAGCACACAGCAGCCAGTTGTAGCATGCCAGCTACACGGTGGTGTGTCTACCGTGTGGATAGCTCGAGATTTTTGTTGCGGACCGACGTGACCGCGACGCAATACGCCGCTGGGACTTTTTTTTTTTTTTTTTTTTTTTTTTTTTTTATACGTGGGGGAAATCTTCGAAAGACCCCTCCGCCGCCTGGGGAGGGGCGGGGGGAGTGTGGGATTCCTCGCGCCCGGAAGGAAACCCAACGGGTGCGGGACCTGCCCACTAAAACCCACCACGGTGGCCATCCTCGCACTATGCAGGGGGAGCACCTGGGACCGAAAACATCATATCATCAGGTGCTCCCCCGTGCAGGGCTCTCGCGCCGGTGTCCTCCCGTTCCAGGGAAGGGAGGGGGTACTTCACCCTCCCTTCCCTGCTTTCTCCTCGGCGCTCTGGCGCCCGACGTCGGAGCAGGGCCACACTGCACCGTCATCCCACTCCCGGGGGCCGCCCGAGGGCGGCCGTGAGTCCCACACTCACGACCGCCCACGGCCCCCATAGCCGCGCCGGAGGCACGGTTCTAGGACCGCGCCGTCGGCGCGGCTGCACCCCGGTTCGTACGCTCCCGAGGGCGGCTCTGGCCTCTCCGCCCTCGAGAGCGTCGCCGTCCCTTATTTCTCCCCCCTTAGGCGACGGGCGGTGGCACGAGACTCAAGGGCTACGTACCCCCGCCCGCCGCTCTCAGGGTGGCCTCCCCGGCCCTTGCGGAGGCCTACCCGCCCCCGGCCTCGGACGAGGCCCCTCTCGCAGTCTCCCCCTCTCGCGAATGCGGCTCGCGGCCTCCTTCTGCGAGATTACACGCCGCTGGGACTTTGAAACTTTCGGCACGTACCGAACAGTTCTTCTCTATTATCTCGAGAGCGGACACGACAACCGCACACATTGAACACACAGCAGCGTGTTGTAGCATGCCAGCTACACGGTGGTGTGCCTAACGTGTGGATAGCTCGAGATTTTTGTTCCGGACCGATGTGACCGGGAAGCAACACGCCGCTGGGATTTTGATATTTTCGGCACGTATCGAACAGTTCTTTTCTATTATCTCGAGAAAGGACACGACGACCGCACACTTTGAGCACACAGCAGCGAGTTGTAGCATGCCAGCTAGACGGTGGTGTGCCTAACGTGTGTATAGCTCGAGATTTTTGTTCCGGACCGATGTGACCGGGAAGCAACACGCCGCTGGGATTTTGATATTTTCGGCACGTATCGAACAGTTCTTCTCTATTATCTCGAGAACGGACACGACGTCCGCACACTTTGAGCACACAGCAGCCAGTTGTAGCATGCCAGCTACACGGTGGTGTGTCTACCGTGTGGATAGCTCGAGATTTTTGTTGCGGACCGACGTGACCGCGACGCAATACGCCGCTGGGACTTTTTTTTTTTTTTTTTTTTTTTTTTTTTTTTATACGTGGGGGAAATCTTCGAAAGACCCCTCCGCCGCCTGGGGAGGGGCGGGGGGAGTGTGGGATTCCTCGCGCCCGGAAGGAAACCCAACGGGTGCGGGACCTGCCCACTAAAACCCACCACGGTGGCCATCCTCGCACTATGCAGGGGGAGCACCTGGGACCGAAAACATCATATCATCAGGTGCTCCCCCGTGCAGGGCTCTCGCGCCCGTGTCCTCCCGTTCCAGGGAAGGGAGGGGGTACTTCACCCTCCCTTCCCTGCTTTCTCCTCGGCGCTCTGGCGCCCGACGTCGGAGCAGGGCCACACTGCACCGTCATCCCACTCCCGGGGGCCGCCCGAGGGCGGCCGTGAGTCCCACACTCACGACCGCCCACGGCCCCCATAGCCGCGCCGGAGGCACGGTTCTAGGACCGCGCCGTCGGCGCGGCTGCACCCCGGTTCGTACGCTCCCGAGGGCGGCTCTGGCCTCTCCGCCCTCGAGAGCGTCGCCGTCCCTTATTTCTCCCCCCTTAGGCGACGGGCGGTGGCACGAGACTCAAGGGCTACGTACCCCCGCCCGCCGCTCTCAGGGTGGCCTCCCCGGCCCTTGCGGAGGCCTACCCGCCCCCGGCCTCGGACGAGGCCCCTCTCGCAGTCTCCCCCTCTCGCGAATGCGGCTCGCGGCCTCCTTCTGCGAGATTACACGCCGCTGGGACTTTGAAACTTTCGGCACGTACCGAACAGTTCTTCTCTATTATCTCGAGAGCGGACACGACAACCGCACACATTGAACACACAGCAGCGTGTTGTAGCATGCCAGCTACACGGTGGTGTGCCTAACGTGTGGATAGCCCGAGATTTTTGTTCCGGACCGATGTGACCGGGAAGCAACACGCCGCTGGGATTTTGATATTTTCGGCACGTATCGAACAGTTCTTTTCTATTATCTCGAGAAAGGACACGACGACCGCACACTTTGAGCACACAGCAGCGAGTTGTAGCATGCGAGCTAGACGGTGGTGTGCCTAACGTGTGTATAGCTCGAGATTTTTGTTCCGGACCGATGTGACCGGGAAGCAACACGCCGCTGGGATTTTGATATTTTCGGCACGTATCGAACAGTTCTTCTCTATTATCTCGAGAACGGACACGACGTCCGCACACTTTGAGCACACAGCAGCCAGTTGTAGCATGCCAGCTACACGGTGGTGTGTCTACCGTGTGGATAGCTCGAGATTTTTGTTGCGGACCGACGTGACCGCGACGCAATACGCCGCTGGGACTTTTTTTTTTTTTTTTTTTTTTTTTTTTTTATACGTGGGGGAAATCTTCGAAAGACCCCTCCGCCGCCTGGGGGGGGCGGGGGGAGTGTGGGATTCCTCGCGCCCGGAAGGAAACCCAACGGGTGCGGGACCTGCCCACTAAAACCCACCACGGTGGCCATCCTCGCACTATGCAGGGGGAGCACCTGGGACCGAAAACATCATATCATCAGGTGCTCCCCCGTGCAGGGCTCTCGCGCCCGTGTCCTCCCGTTCCAGGGAAGGGAGGGGGTACTTCACCCTCCCTTCCCTGCTTTCTCCTCGGCGCTCTGGCGCCCGACGTCGGAGCAGGGCCACACTGCACCGTCATCCCACTCCCGGGGGCCGCCCGAGGGCGGCCGTGAGTCCCACACTCACGACCGCCCACGGCCCCCATAGCCGCGCCGGAGGCACGGTTCTAGGACCGCGCCGTCGGCGCGGCTGCACCCCGGTTCGTACGCTCCCGAGGGCGGCTCTGGCCTCTCCGCCCTCGAGAGCGTCGCCGTCCCTTATTTCTCCCCCTTAGGCGACGGGCGGTGGCACGAGACTCAAGGGCTACGTACCCCCGCCCGCCGCTCTCAGGGTGGCCTCCCCGGCCCTTGCGGAGGCCTACCCGCCCCCGGCCTCGGACGAGGCCCCTCTCGCAGTCTCCCCCTCTCGCGAATGCGGCTCGCGGCCTCCTTCTGCGAGATTACACGCCGCTGGGACTTTGAAACTTTCGGCACGTACCGAACAGTTCTTCTCTATTATCTCGAGAGCGGACACGACAACCGCACACATTGAACACACAGCAGCGTGTTGTAGCATGCCAGCTACACGGTGGTGTGCCTAAAGTGTGGATAGCTCGAGACTTTTGTTCCGGACCGATGTGACCGGGAAGGAACACGCCGCTGGGATTTTGATATTTTCGGCACGTATCGAACAGTTCTTCTCTATTATCTCGAGAACGGACACGACGTCCGCACACTTTGAGCACACAGCAGCCAGTTGTAGCATGCCAGCTACACGGTGGTGTGTCTACCGTGTGGATAGCTCGAGATTTTTGTTGCGGACCGACGTGACCGCGACGCATTACGCCGCTGGGACTTTTTTTTTTTTTTTTTTTTTTTTTTTTATACGTGGGGGAAATCTTCGAAAGACCCCTCCGCCGCCTGGGGAGGGGCGGGGGGAGTGTGGGATTCCTCGCGCCCGGAAGGAAACCCAACGGGTGCGGGACCTGCCCACTAAAACCCACCACGGTGGCCATCCTCGCACTATGCAGGGGGAGCACCTGGGACCGAAAACATCATATCATCAGGTGCTCCCCCGTGCAGGGCTCTCGCGCCCGTGTCCTCCCGTTCCAGGGAAGGGAGGGGGTACTTCACCCTCCCTTCCCTGCTTTCTCCTCGGCGCTCTGGCGCCCGACGTCGGAGCAGGGCCACACTGCACCGTCATCCCACTCCCGGGGGCCGCCCGAGGGCGGCCGTGAGTCCCACACTCACGACCGCCCACGGCCCCCATAGCCGCGCCGGAGGCACGGTTCTAGGACCGCGCAGTCGGCGCGGCTGCACCCCGGTTCGTACGCTCCCGAGGGCGGCTCTGGCCTCTCCGCCCTCGAGAGCGTCGCCGTCCCTTATTTCTCCCCCCTTAGGCGACGAGCGGTGGCACGAGACTCAAGGGCTACGTACCCCCGCCCGCCGCTCTCAGGGTGGCCTCCCCGGCCCTTGCGGAGGCCTACCCGCCCCCGGCCTCGGACGAGGCCCCTCTCGCAGTCTCCCCCTCTCGCGAATGCGGCTCGCGGCCTCCTTCTGCGAGATTACACGCCGCTGGGACTTTGAAATTTTCGGCACGTACCGAACAGTTCTTCTCTATTATCTCGAGAGCGGACACGACAACCGCACACATTGAACACACAGCAGCGTGTTGTAGCATGCCAGCTACACGGTGGTGTGCCTAACGTGTGGATAGCTCGAGATTTTTGTTCCGGACCGATGTGACCTGGAAGCAACACGCCGCTGGGATTTTGATATTTTCGGCACGTATCGAACAGTTCTTCTCTATTATCTCGAGAGCGGACACGACAACCGCACACATTGAACACACAGCAGCGTGTTGTAGCATGCCAGCTACACGGTGGTGTGCCTAAAGTGTGGATAGCTCGAGATTTTTGTTCCGGACCGATGTGACCGGGAAGCAACACGCCGCTGGGATTTTGATATTTTCGGCACGTATCGAACAGTTCTTCTCTATTATCTCGAGAACGGACACGACGTCCGCACACTTTGAGCACACAGCAGCCAGTTGTAGCATGCCAGCTACACGGTGGTGTGTCTACCGTGTGGATAGCTCGAGATTTTTGTTGCGGACCGACGTGACCGCGACGCAATACGCCGCTGGGACTTTTTTTTTTTTTTTTTTTTTTTTTTTTTTTATACGTGGGGGAAATCTTCGAAAGACCCCTCCGCCGCCTGGGGAGGGGCGGGGGGAGTTTGGGATTCCTCGCGCCCGGAAGGAAACCCAACGGGTGCGGGACCTGCCCACTAAAACCCACCACGGTGGCCATCCTCGCACTATGCAGGGGGAGCACCTGGGACCGAAAACATCATATCATCAGGTGCTCCCCCGTGCAGGGCTCTCGCGCCCGTGTCCTCCCGTTCCAGGGAAGGGAGGGGGTACTTCACCCTCCCTTCCCTGCTTTCTCCTCGGCGCTCTGGCGCCCGACGTCGGAGCAGGGCCACACTGCACCGTCATCCCACTCCCGGGGGCCGCCCGAGGGCGGACGTGAGTCCCACGCTCACGACCGCCCACGGCCCCCATAGCCGCGCCGGAGGCACGGTTCTAGGACCGCGCCGTCGGCGCGGCTGCACCCCGGTTCGTACGCTCCCGAGGGCGGCTCTGGCCTCTCCGCCCTCGAGAGCGTCGCCGTCCCTTATTTCTCCCCCCTTAGGCGACGGGCGGTGGCACGAGACTCAAGGGCTACGTACCCCCGCCCGCCGCTCTCAGGGTGGCCTCCCCGGCCCTTGCGGAGGCCGACCCGCCCCCGGCCTCGGACGAGGCCCCTCTCGCAGTCTCCCCCTCTCGCGAATGCGGCTCGCGGCCTCCTTCTGCGAGATTACACGCCGCTGGGACTTTGAAACTTTCGGCACGTACCGAACAGTTCTTCTCTATTATCTCGAGAGCGGACACGACAACCGCACACATTGAACACACAGCAGCGTGTTGTAGCATGCCAGCTACACGGTGGTGTGCCTAAAGTGTGGATAGCTCGAGATTTTTGTTCCGGACCGATGTGACCGGGAAGCAACACGCCGCTGGGATTTTGATATTTTCGGCACGTATCGAACAGTTCTTTTCTATTATCTCGAGAAAGGACACGACGACCGCACACTTTGAGCACACAGCAGCGAGTTGTAGCATGCCAGCTAGACGGTGGTGTGCCTAACGTGTGTATAGCTCGAGATTTTTGTTCCGGACCGATGTGACCGGGAAGCAACACGGCGCTGGAGCGTTGAAACTTTCGGCACGTATCGAACAGTTCTTCTCTATTATCTCGAGAACGGACACGACGTCCGCACACTTTGAGCACACAGCAGCCAGTTGTAGCATGCCAGCTACACGGTGGTGTGTCTACCGTGTGGATAGCTCGAGATTTTTGTTGCGGACCGACGTGACCGCGACGCAATACGCCGCTGGGACTTTTTTTTTTTTTTTTTTTTTTTTTTTTTTTATACGTGGGGGAAATCTTCGAAAGACCCCTCCGCCGCCTGGGGAGGGGCGGGGGGAGTGTGGGATTCCTCGCGCCCGGAAGGAAACCCAACGGGTGCGGGACCTGCCCACTAAAACCCACCACGGTGGCCATCCTCGCACTATGCAGGGGGAGCACCTGGGACCGAAAACATCATATCATCAGGTGCTCCCCCGTGCAGGGCTCTCGCGCCCGTGTCCTCCCGTTCCAGGGAAGGGAGGAGGTACTTCACCCTCCCTTCCCTGCTTTCTCCTCGGCGCTCTGGCGCCCGACGTCGGAGCAGGGCCACACTGCACCGTCATCCCACTCCCGGGGGCCGCCCGAGGGCGGCCGTGAGTCCCACACTCACGACCGCCCACGGCCCCCATAGCCGCGCCGGAGGCACGGTTCTAGGACCGCGCCGTCGGCGCGGCTGCACCCCGGTTCGTACGCTCCCGAGGGCGGCTCTGGCCTCTCCGCCCTCGAGAGCGTCGCCGTCCCTTATTTCTCCCCCCTTAGGCGACGGGCGGTGGAACGAGACTCAAGGGCTACGTACCCCCGCCCGCCGCTCTCAGGGTGGCCTCCCCGGCCCTTGCGGAGGCCTACCCGCCCCCGGCCTCGGACGAGGCCCCTCTCGCAGTCTCCCCCTCTCGCGAATGCGGCTCGCGGCCTCCTTCTGCGAGATTACACGCCGCTGGGACTTTGAAACTTTCGGCACGTACCGAACAGTTCTTCTCTATTATCTCGAGAGCGGACACGACAACCGCACACATTGAACACGCAGCAGCGTGTTGTAGCATGCCAGGTACACGGTGGTGTGCCTAACGTGTGGATAGCTCGAGATTTTTGTTCGGGACCGATGTGACCGGGAAGCATCACGCCGCTGGGACTTTGAAACTTTCGGCACGTATCGAACAGTTCTTCTCTATTATCTCGAGAACGGACACGACGACCGTACACTTTGAGCACACAGCAGCGTGTTTTAGCATGCCAGCTACACGGTGGTGTGCCTAACGTGTGGATAGCTCGAAATTTTCGTTCCGGACCGATGTGACCGGGAAGCATCACGCCGCTGGGACTTTGAAACTTTCGGCACGTATCGAACAGTTCTTCTCTATTATCTCGAGAACGGACACGACGACCGTACACTTTGAGCACACAGCAGCGTGTTTTAGCATGCCAGCTACACGGTGGTGTGCCTAACGTGTGGATAGCTCGAAATTTTCGTTCCGGACCGATGTGACCGGGAAGCAACACGCCGCTGGGACTTTGAAACTTTCGGCACGTATCGAACAGTTCTTCTCTATTATCTCGAGAACGGACACGACGACCGTACACTTTGAGCACACAGCAGCGTGTTTCAGCATGCCAGCTACACGGTGGTGTGCCTAACGTGTGAATAGCTCGAAATTTTCGTTCCGGACCGATGTGACCGGGAAGCAACACGCCGCTGGGACTTTGAAACTTTCGGCACGTATCGAACAGTTCTTCTCTATTATCTCGAGAACGGACACGACGACCGTACACTTTGAGCACACAGCAGCGTGTTTTAGCATGCCAGCTACACGGTGGTGTGCCTAACGTGTGGATAGCTCGAGATTTTCTTTCCGGACCGATGTGACCGGGAAGCATCACGCCGCTGGGACTTTGAAACTTTCGGCACGTATCGAACAGTTCTTCTCTATTATCTCGAGAACGGACACGACGACCGTACACTTTGAGCACACAGCAGCGTGTTTTAGCATGCCAGCTACACGGTGGTGTGCCTAACGTGTGGATAGCTCGAAATTTTCGTTCCGGACCGATGTGACCGGGAAGCAACACGCCGCTGGGACTTTGAAACTTTCGGCACGTATCGAACAGTTCTTCTCTATTATCTCGAGAACGGACACGACGACCGTACACTTTGAGCACACAGCAGCGTGTTTTAGCATGCCAGCTACACGGTGGTGTGCCTAACGTGTGGATAGCTCGAGATTTTCGTTCCGGACCGATGTGACCCGGAAGCATCACGCCGCTGGGACTTTGAAACTTTCGGCACGTATCGAACAGTTCTTCTCTATTATCTCGAGAACGGACACGACGACCGTACACTTTGAGCACACAGCAGCGTGTTTTAGCATGCCAGCTACACGGTGGTGTGCCTAACGTGTGGATAGCTCGAAATTTTCGTTCCGGACCGATGTGACCGGGAGGCAATACGGCCCTGAAATTATTAAATATTTGTATTTATTCGTCCTGTGGTATGCTACTAACATATATGTTTCATTTATTCTTTGTTCGATTGGTCGTAGTGCGCTGTATCGTGATTTGTTCGGAATGTGGTTTTCCGTCTAAGTTCCAGCGGGTCGCCCGGGCGGTCTGTCGTTGCGGCGGTTTTCCCCCGTAAGCGCGCGTGCTGTGGACCGTGCGTCGCCGGCGTCCCGGCCGGCCGTTCGGTACCTATAAGAGACCGAACGGTACGGGCGGCCGGTCGAGGCAGCGTCGGGCGCTTGGCTATTCTTCGACCTCGGTCGAGAAGCAGTCATCGCTCCTTGAGATTTTCTCAACTGTTTTCGCACCGTGTTTCGTTCCGCTACTATTTCTCTATACAGCAGTGCCACGAGTCGGTGTCTTTGACCGAATGGCTCTTATGTGGTATACGCGTCAAAGCGACGCTGATAGACTTTTATACACGAACGTGTATAATCGTACTTTACTATGCATCAACTCTTACAG